>NC_066586.1:14625899-14890899 GCF_905475345.1 Vespula vulgaris | reverse complement strand
GAACTTATAAAAAAGATTTACTCGGATAAATCGTCTAGTTTTGTAGAACTGCTGGGGAAGAAGATTTGCCGTTTTCAGAGAATTTTCGGGATCAAAACGTTTAAACAAGAGGAAATGAGAGATCCGAGATTAGAGAGAAAAGAGAGAGAGAGAGAGAGAGAGAGAGAGAGAGAGAGTGTGAGAGTGAGAAAAAGAATGAAAAAAACATGAACGAACTAATTGTAAAGCGAGTGCTCGTAAACGAGAAGATGAAAAAAAAAAGAAGAAAAAAAAAAAGAAATGTGAACGCATTACACATGAATACAATATTATTCCGTTTTTATACGATTTGTCGTTTAAAGTTTCAATTATTTATGTTCATATCACATGTTTCTTAAAATTCGTTCGTCGAATTTTTTAACGAATTGCGAACACGATGATACTTGAAGAAAAAAGAAAAAAATAAAAAAAAAAAATCAATCGAAACTATCTAACATTGTTAATCTGAATTATTAATAGCGCAATAATAAAATGTTTTTTATGTTTGCAATTTGTTAGAAAGAAAAATTTTGAAAAATATGATAGAAAGAAAAAAAAAATTCGACGACGAAATCGATTCACATAAATCGTTTTACGAAAGAACATTGTCAAACATGTATCGATGGTCGAATTTTTTAACGATTTAGGAACGTGACGATACTTGAAAAAAAAATAAACAAATAAGTGAATAAAAAATTGCATTGTCAACGATGCAATAATAATAAATAAAATGTTTGTTTCGCAATTTGTTAGAAAGAAAATTTTTGAAAAGTATCGAACGAAGGGAAAAATTCGACTACGACGAAATCGATTTACATATATCGTTTTACGAAAGAACACGGTCGATAAACGAAAAAACAAGGGTTAATAAAAAACAAATAAAAAAAAAAAAAGGAAGAAAAAATTCGATAATAGCGTTTTCGCAAGACTGATACATATATGTTATCATTCGGATATATTTACTGAAAGACGAAGAAACGTTACAATAAAGTTAACAACGTAACTTTCCCTTTTTTGCGAACGATTGGTAATAACAATTTGCATGTAAAAAAAAATGTACATTCGAGGATATCGATGTGTTTTTTGGTATAAACTTTGTGTAAATATTAATATGAAAGAGAAATCTCTTCATCTTTCAAAACGCGAAGCGTTTTACATGTACGTTTATATATACATATATATGTGTGTGTGTTATATTTTTTTTTTCTTCCTTTTTTATCATATTTGTTTCTTTATTTTTTCTTTTTTTTATTGTTTTCATAACAAAACTCTCTCGATATTTGCTAATCGATTTCAATCGAAATTGTCGATGTATCGTGTGTGTTCGCAGGGCCGCATTTATACCTTTGGATGCTCTAGGCGTAACATCGTTAATGAGGCCTCAATAAAACAAGTCTATTTCGATTAATCAAATTCATACGATTTTTGTTGTTGTTATTGTTGTTGCTATTGTTGTTATTGTCGACGTTTTTTTTTCTTTTTTTTATTTTTTTATCAAATATACTAGACTGTTTTTTATATTGTTGTTTATGAGAGGAGTAAGTTGTTTTAATTAAACCACGGAGCCCCAGATTGCGCCTATCGCGTCTCATCGTAAATGCGGCACTGTATCCTACAAAATTTTTATAATTAGATATATATATATATTTATTTATTTATTTATTTACTTATTTATTTATTTGTTTAATTTATTTTCTCTCGAAAACGTTACAAGACATTGTATGAAGATAAATTTTTAACATTTCGACGCGGATACCATAACCTCATTTTTTGCCTACTTCGCGAAAAAAGATTACCAAAATAAAAAAAATATGAAATACAAAAGAAACAAAGAAATAAGAGCAATCAAAAACTCCCGTTGCAAGAAATAAGAAAAAGAATAATCTTCCGATTTTATGTTTTTACAATGAATTTGCATACCCCATAAATACATAAGTAAATACATGCATAAATATTTCGGCGTTCGAAAGTTAAAAATAAAAGAAGCGTATGTAACGAATGCGTATACATATACATATGTATATGTATATATAAATATATATAAAGATATATATACATATACATATATATACACATCTATATAATATGTCGGCAAAATATTGTGTAGTTAGTATTGATGTTTGCAAAGTAGAGTGAACAATCTCAATGAAATAGAAAAGACAGAGAGAGAGAGAGAGAGAGAGAGAGAAAGAGAGAAAGAGAGAGGGAGACAGAAAAAAAGCAAAACTTGAAAAGTATCTTCCAATAAGACATAATTAACAATCTATTAATTATAAATTCTCCCAATAATTTGACATTGGTTGAATTTCTACTATTTTCACTATCGTTCTTTTTTCTCTCTTTTTTGTCTTTCCTTTTTTTTTTGTTGTTCTTATCATCATTTCAATCGGTAGAACTTTGTCTCGAAAAAAAAAAAAAAACAAAGAGAACACCAGAGAAAAGAAAAGAAAAGTGAAGTGAAGGGAGAAGACGTTCGATCGTTACGATACTGACACACGGAAGATGGTAGAGAGAATCTTTTCGTCGTATTTTTACGGGTACCGAGAAAATGAAGAGATGGGCGAAAAAAAGAAAATGATAAAAAAAGAAGATGAGGAGGAAAACAGAAAAAAAGAACAAGAAACAAACAAGATACAAAAAATAGAAAAAGGGAGAAAAAAGAAACTAACTAACCTTCACGACCAAAGTGTGCGTTTAGTAAAATACGGCACGTCAAAAGCGAAAAATAATAGATTCGAAATTACGAAGAAACTCTTGATATCGTTTTACGTTGTTGTAAATACATACATACATACATTATACACCCATTCATGCATACATATATACATACATACATACATACACATATACAAACATATAAACATACATACATACACACCATACACGCATTATACATCCATACACATATACACGCATACACGCCATACACGCATTATACATACATACGTACACACATACATACACATATACACGCATACATACATACACACGCATACACACATATACACGCATATATACATACATACATACATACGTACACGCGCGCACGCACACACAAACACATACGTACATACATATATACACACACATACATACGTACATTATATACATATATACATACATCAAACGAACGTCGATAATCTGTCCCAGCGCAATCACACACAACGCTTGAAAGCAATTTTTTCCCCGAGTATCCGCAACGATTCGCAATAATTCTACACGAGAGTATGATTCGTAATAAATGAAATTATGGATATATATATATATTAATGTATATATATATATATGTGAATGTGTGTGTGTATATATATATATATATATATACATTACCGATCGTATTAATTATCTATCACCGATTTCACAATCGTTCCATTACGATCCCTCGATCCTTCGATCCGTCGATCCCTCGAAGCATTCTAATACGTTGTGACGAAATAAAGAATTAATATTACTACTACAATAAGTCTTACGAAAGATGTGATACATACGTTTATGTACTTAATTTGAAAGAGAAAAAAACAACGACAACAAAAAAAGGAAGAAAAATCCTATAATAACGTAGAAATCAACGAATAAAAAAATTGAACGAGTCTTTCGTAATTTATTAACAATTTTTTCGATATCGCGTCAAGAGATTTTAAAACTCACTCGTTAGCTGTTACGTGAACGAGAAGTGGCGGTACCAGTGGCAATAACTGTAAGTAATAGAAACGAAAGTAACACTCTCTGGCAGTAGATTCGTAAGATATTTTCCGTTGATGATAAAATAAAGATATGAACGATATCTGTTTTATCGACGGATACGATATCGTTTGCAATAACGTTCAGAGAACAAACATATGCATATAATATATAATCTCTAAAAAAAAAAAAAAGATAAAAATTTATATTGTATACGTATATTGTATAAAAATACGTAGTAAAATATTCGTTATCATAAAATGAACGTATTATCTGATAATTGTTAAATTTTAAATAAATCTTTGATAATCAATAAAATACTACAAGTCATAAATCTTTTTAATATAATTGCATATGATCGATCAGCTGCAATAGGTTTCTCTTGCTCAACGAAAGTAAACTGTAGAAACAACGACATAGAACGTGATTGTCCTCGATGATGAACAATTAAAGGTTAAAGTTGACGATTACATAGACGCGTTACTAAAAGAACTCACTTTCTATAAAGCCTAAGTCGATGAACGTTGAGTAGAAGCTCTCTTTCTCTCTTTCTCTCTCTCTCTCTCTCTCTCTCTCTTTCTCTCCTCTCTATCTCTCTTTTTCTGTTATTTATTTTAACCATCATATATATTCATCGAATATTTTGAATAGATTAAAACGTTACAAACTATCTTTACGTTTTTTCCTATTGCAACCGCAATTCATGATGAAACAACCTTTACTGATTCGCTCGCGCCATTACTCCGCGAGCGATTAATCGAATTCGTTGCAAAGCTCGAACGAGCGTGAAAAACCAAGTCGTTTACATCTCATCGACGATTGGCTAAAGAGAGTTCCCGAAGTTAGATAACAACGGCATCAAGCTCTCCCCTCCTCTTCTCATTCTCCCTGTCTCTCTTTAGAGACTAACGCTATTTCTTTGGTTCTTACGTGTCATCATTTAAAGAGCAAAAGGCTTTATTTCTCTTCCTGTATATATTACTTATAAAATATATATATATATATAATATATATATATATATGATCTATACAATATATACGGTTATGTGTATTATATATATATTACGTATATATTGTATATATATAACATATTCGATTATATTCGGTATATATATATATATATATAACTAAAAGAAATTTTGATTATTGACCATGTTAATCCCTGCTAAAAAAAAATATCAAAACAGTGAAGAGATAATTCTAATAAAGTTCACGTCCATTTTAGGTTACATTCTTATCATGCGACACGAATATATATATATATATTTTTTTAATCGATATAGATAAAAATATTAAACGATATATTAAAAAAGGTTCATATATATATATATATATATATATATATATATATATATATACACCATAATAAGAAATGAATATTCTTTTAAAAAATTACCGATAGGTTAATCGATCGAAACTATTCAAACTATTCGATTAGTTCGAGCGTGTAGTTGGTGTCTTCTTCTTCTCCTTCTTTCCTCGAGTTTATAATCGTGAAAGTTGTTCCGTTCGTGACCTCTCCTTCGCCAACACACACAAACACACATACACACGACACCCATTACACCAGAAAGATTCTCTTTCTCTCCTATCGTCACATGACTCTTCCCATATGTTCTTTATTTCCGTCTGTCGAAAGGGCTCACTTTTTAGTTTTTAAACTGATACAAACGTGGCTTATAAAATCGTTACGAAAAATTCTTCTTTCCAATAACAAAAATGACTAAACAAAATTTGCCGAATCTCCGACTATCTTTATATACTCTCTCTCTTTATATATTTAATAAGCGCATCTATTACAATGTTAAAAGTTTTCATTAATTTCTTATAAGATAACAAAGTAATTTTGTTTAATTTCAATTAGGTTAGATTTGCACGCTTTCGAAACGTTACGATTGATGTGTGACGAGGATATTTCAAACGTGAAAACGCAGGAAACTTTTTTATCTATTAAATAACCGTTCCACGTGTTTCACCATTAAATCTAAATTAATTTTCTAAACAACAATATCCAAAATACTAAACGAACATCGCCGGATTCAAGATTTCGATTAGGTTAGATCAAACGTCGATTACGATCGAAACGTTACGAAAAGATATTTCAAAGGCGTATGAAAATGAGGGATCGGGTGAGGAGGGGGGGGGGAGCCAGGGACGAGATTCCAATTTGTCTTGTTTTTTCTTTTTTCTTTTCTTTGCTTCCTCATTGTTTCTTTCTTTTCTTCTTTCTTTTTTGTTCTTTTTCTTTTTAAACGGAACGTTTTCGCGATATAAGTAAATTCGATTTCACTTAAATTTCACACTATCGCTGTCGTCGGATCGTTTCTCTGGACAATGGCCGAAGTATCGCTTTCTAGAAGATGACTAGCGTATACTAAACTAACGTGTATATATTATCATAGAAAGTAAAGAGACAGAGATGCACAGAAATAGATCAATTCCACAAAAATATTTATCTGAATATTACATTCAATGGTAAAGGAATATCTTTTTCTCTTCCCTTTCCAACCTTTTTTTTTGTTTCTGTCAACGAGTTTCTCCGATCATTATCATCTTTCGAAAAAAAAAGGAGAAAAGAAAGGTATTTCAACTGTCTAAGTTTATCGTTCTATTCGATAAGATACGTTGTATGGTTAATCTCGTAGAAATTCAAATCTATCGTATAGGTTAGTACGACGGAAAACCGTTACGATAATCTCGACCTATCTCGAATTACGTATCGCAAGCAATTTTATCGATAAGAAAACTCTACTCACGCAGGCATTCAATTCACTTAGTTTTTCACACGGATACATATTTGATTCGCTTTGTTATGTACGTAATATTGAACATGGTATACACACGCGTACGTATATACGTGCATAAGTACGTATGATGAGCCATCCTTTCTTAAAACGATTTAAGTCTAATTTTAAAGAAAAAAAGAAAAAAAAATGAAAACGAATCTTAAAAAAAAAAAACAGCTGTATATGAGTATGCAGAGTATAAAATAAATAAAAAAATATACGAAGAAATGAAATAATTTAAATTTCGTTTACGAATTATCAATGCTGGAAATTTTGTTATCATCATTGTCGAATCTCACCGCTACTTAAATGTTAGAACTTTACAAATTTCTCGCCGATTTGACGGTTTTCTTTTTCGTAAGATAATACCGTCACGCTAATTTTAAAGTCTTACTTAATCTTCTTCGGTCGAGAGAAAAAAAATTATATATATACATAGAAACATACACACACAACAGAGTTGATCACCGGGTTACGAACGTCTAACCATAATTATCTTCCTTTTTTATCGAAGAGAACAAAGTCAGGTTATTGCCGAATACGGACAAATGATTAGTTCTTCCTCTTCCCTTACCTTCCCCTCTTTCCCCACGCTTCTATCCAAATAGGGACATCAATCGTAATAGATAGAAGTATACATATTCATATAGATCTCATTTATAACGTAATCTGCATTTAATGATTTCTTAAATAAAATATATACACCACATGTTTTCTCTTTCACACACGCACACGCACATACACACGCATAGAGACATAAACGAAGATATATTTGTAAAAAAAAAAAAAAGAGATAACCTACCTTTCCAAAAGTCAATTGATCGAAAATGAATTATTATCGTTAACACGTTTGATTTACAAAAAAACCGATAACGTGTTACCAATCCATCAGACGTCGAAATTATCCTTCTTCATTTTCAATGGAAGAAAAAAACAGCAGGAAAAAAAATTTTAACGTTATTCGATACGATTTAAATCTGATACCGATTCGCGAATTAAACCGTGTTGACAATGATAATGGATTTTAATCGACTAATTTATAAGATCACTCTTTATACGAAGTTCGAATAAAATTGAAAAATAATTCGATCTGACAATGTGATTCTCAGAGTGAAAGTATATATTTGTCGAAAGAAAAGATCTATTTTATCGATGAGGACACAACCAACCAATCTCGAGCAACCAAGCGAGCAACCAACCAACCAGTATCCGCAATATTCTTTCGTAGAAATATTTCTTTTAGCTCGACCTGTTTGAAATGATAATAATGTATTTTTCTCGTCTTACTTATGGGGAAATGTATGCGTAGTTGGAATAAAATAGAAAATATCGTTCGAAGTGAGATACTCAGAGTGAAAGTACATATTTGCTGCAAAAAAAATCTATCTTATCGATGAGGATACAACCAACCGACCAATCAACCAACCAGGATTCGCGATAATCTTTCGTAAAAATATATTCGTCAACTTAACCTGTTTACAATGATAATACATTTTTATCAGCCAATAGGAAGGGATGGAGATTTACCTAGTCATTCTGTATAGGGGGATCGTATAAAATAGAAAACGTCGTTCGAGCTAAGATATACAGAGTGAAAGAAACATTCGCGATAAAAAAAAAATCTGTTTCATCGACAAGAGTACAGCGAGTTATCAAAATTCGCGATAGTTTACTTCAAAAAATATTTTTTATAACGAGTAGTCATCTCTCTTTCTCTTTCTTATAAGTTTTTGTCAAACGTCGATAAAAAAGAAAGAAAAAAAAAAAGAACGAAATAAAGAAAAATAAAAACTTGGTCTTTCCGATCCATGGCGTAGAATCGAGAGAAAACTTCCCTTTTTTTTCTTCTGCAGCTTCCTATGCGAATGGCAGGCGCGCGCGCGCGCGCGCATCCATGCACATCGCTTGCATTCGCACGCACATACGCACACGTACACACCGATGTTTTCGCCGAGCGATCATCTCCCCCTTTTCGACGACAACGGCCCCCACGTAAGTCGACCAATCGCTCTCTTGTCTCTTTCTCTCTCTCTTTCTCTCTGTCTGTCTCCCTGTCTCTCTGTCTCTCTCGTTCTCTCTTTCTCTCGAGCGACCTTCCCTCCCATCCCTCTAACGGCCGTCCGTAGAAGACTTCGGTCCGATACACGGGCGCCAGTTCGAAGCGAGAGTCCGTACGTACGAGAGAGGACTTTTCTCGTTCATTGTTAAAACATTTCTGTCTGTTGCGTGTTTTCTCCTTTCTTATTTCTTTTCCTTCTTCTCTTCCTCCTCCTCCTCCTCCTCATCCTCTTCTTCTTGTTCTTCTTCTTCTTCTTCTTCTGTTTTTTCTACTTAGTGCATTTCGTTCTTCTGCCCTCTTTTTTCTTTCTCTCTCTCTCTACACTTTTTACCAGTATATAAAACGTATCTCTCACTTGGCCGCAACGAAGTGAATTCCATTCTAAAAATAAACTAATAATTTATTTCTGACATCAAAAAAAAAAAACAAAAGTAGAAATAATAACAATAATAACAAGAATAATAAAAATTTGCTGTAGTCATTTAATCGGCCGTGAAAAACGATCGAGGTAATTAAAAAGCGTTTGTTTCGATTGATTTACGATCGATAAGGGTTGTGACAGATGAAGATAAAGAGAAATGTAGAGAGAGAGAGAGAGAGAGAGAGAGAGATAGAGCATGAGTCGTTTTGATTAGTACGCGAATCTAGAGTGATAAAAGGAGAGAGAGAAAAGAGAAAGAGAGAGACAGAAAAAAGAAGAAGAAGAAGAAGAAGAACAAGAAGAAGAACAAGAAGGTGCACGACGAAGAAGAGGGAAAAATCACGATCGATAAGGACGCGTGAACGATCGATGAGCAACGCAACAGGTTTCGCGAATCCTCCCCCCTTTACTACTCGTCTTCGTCTAAGTATTCGTCTTCGTCTTCGTGTCTTCGCTTCGTGCTTCGTCTTCGTCGTCGGTTATCTTCGCCTAACCACGTGATCACAGGGTAGAGACTTCGCAACGAAAGGGTATATATATATATATATATCTCTCGCACACGCGCACCACACGATGGGATAGAAGGAAGATACGTATCCTCGTTCGTGAATAACGTTGGAGAACTTTGGATCGGATCGGATCGGATCGGATCGGATCGGATGAGTCCGGACCTTTCGACGATGTTTCAACGAGAAAGGTAAAGAATGAAATAGAAATTTGGATGGAAATAAATATTCGCTTAGAGAGATTGATTTCCGTACGGTAGTGCTATTCCTGCTTATACCGATGCTGCTTCTCCTACGTCCGACTAGAGTGGTGATACGGACGTGAGAAAGGAGCGAGAGAGAAAAGAAGGGAAGGGAGAAGATAGGACGGAGAAGGAGATAGAGTAGAGTAGAGTAGAGTAGAGTAAAGTAAAGTAAAGTAGAGAAGTATAAAGAAGGACGAGAGTTAAGGCCGGTCGAAGACCTTCGGGAATAAACCGTGTTAGAAAGAAAAGAGATTTCATGGTGAAAGTGACCGAAGAGGTTTTTAACGAATCTAATCGAATCGAATAAAATCGAATCGAATCGAGATCGACGTTGATGCGTTTGATTCTCTCTCTATACTTTTTTTTTTTTTTTCATTTTTTCTTCCTCTTTTTTCGTTACTCCGTTTTCTCTCTCTCTCTCTCTCTCTCTCTCTCTCTCTCTCTCTTTCTTTCTCTCGCAAACGTGGCTCGTCGTTCAAGAATCAATGATATATCGTTTCTGCCTACTTTTAATCGTTACCTTAAAGTACGTTTTCTTCATCTTTTTGGATTTCTCTTTTTCTCTTTCTCTCTCTCTCTCTCTCTCTCTCTTTCATTCTCTTCTTCGTAATGTTGTCGCTTCACGGATGCCGGCGCGTTGACCCCATGTCTCTCTTCTCTACGAGTACGCGTGCCCCCGGCGGCGGCAATGTCGGCCCCAACGACGACGACGACGACGACGACGACGACGACGACGACGACGACGACGACGACGACGAACGTATACGATGAGATTTATGTATGTATGATGTGTGTATGTTTGTACGTATGTATGAGGTATGTATGTATATATGTATAATACTACGTGGACCAAACGAGATGCTGCTTCTGTTCCCTTCGTTTCACACCGTACGAAGATTGAATGGATCCGCTTCGAAGAATCGTTTACGATAGACGTCCAAACAAGACGACGGCTATCTCTCGTCTCTTCTCGATAAACTTCAACGTAAGTCTCCTCTTTCTCTCTTTCTCGCCGCTCTTTCTCTCTCTCTAACTTTGTTCCTTATCTTTTTTTATCATTTTTTTTCTATCTTAGTTTTCTTGTTCAGTCTCCTTTCAAGGTCGGACACGCACGTATAAGTATATACAAATATATATACATATGTATTTATTTCTTTTATCGAATATATATATATATATGCTTGTTTATTTATCTATTTATTTATTCATACATGTATATGTGCACATATTTAGTTATTTTTTATTTATTAATTATTTATAATGCATATATATATGTATACGTATTGCACACGTATCAATCAATCTTAACCTCTCTTTCGATCGAACTTACACGATCATTTTATACACGACAAAGTTCACGGTTCATCTTACGTATTTCTCAGTGAATATTACAAAGGAAGCTTGTGAAGGTTATAAAGTATCATTAAAGAGAAGTAATCTTTATTCGCTTTATTCGTTTTTTTCTTTTTCTTTTTTCTCTTCTTTCTTATTTCCTTTTCTTCTTTTTTTTTCATCGCAATTTCGACGTAAACGTACAATAGATATAAACGAGTCGAAATAACTTCCGATTGTCTCGCTTCCGCTTGATAACTTATATTACGTGTCATGATTTCTTCTTCTTCGAGAAAACTCGGCCCTATATATCTTTTTCTTTTCTTCTTTTATTACGCGTGTTATTTTTTCTTTTGATAGAAATCTAATCCACAGGAAAGGTATCCATTTTATTCTCTTACGTATTTAATTGTATTTCCGAGTAATGAATGAAGGAAGCATCCGCGTAACGATCGCATCAGTGATCTTTACGAAAATATGTTATACGAATTATAAATAATTGTTGTGTGTGTATGTGTGTGTGTATCAAGTAATCGCGCTTTTTATATTCGATAAAATAGAATTCACGAAAGTTAATGTTATTATATTTTCTTCGTTTTTGCAAGTATTTTTTGGTTAAAATTCCAAAACACGCGAATTTTAAATAAAGTAATAATTAAATATTATATATAGTAAACGTATACAATATTTATTTGGCATACACTCGCACAGATATATATCAAGTAATTGCAAGTTTTTATATCCTATAAAATAAAAATTACGAGAGGTAACATACATACATTTTCCTTCGTCTTTGGAAACATTTTTTGGTTAAGATTCGAAACAGCGCAAATGTCACATAAAATTTAATGATTCATCAATGAAAAGAAAGAAAAACATAGTAATTTTTCTGAAAGAATGAATCGGATTGAGAATTGATATTTAAACGTTTTTAACTTCGAAGATCGATATCGTTTTATGTTCATCCGGTTTTATCTTAAGCATTTTGTTTATATTTAGTACTTAAAATACATTAATGAGACCTTGGAACGAGTGTTAGTAAACCATTTTTTTTTTAGGTGACTCATCGAGAATCAGTTTTACTTTTTTTTTTTAATTTACGATTTATTTACTGCGTAGCTAATTACGCGTATACTTAGGAAAATTATTCTTTGAAAATGATATGGAGGTCAAATTGAGAGGGGTATACGTAAATCAAAATGCACGATATACAGATAACTATGTTAATTGCAAATAATGTGTGATTGGCCGTGAGTAAGATTCAATTGAATGAAACAATCGAAGAGAAATAATCGAAAGGAAAATGAAATTATAAGATAAGATCTTAGTATACGAGTAATTATCCTACATTAAGTTCTTACTCTCAATTTGAAAATGAAAAATAGGTCAAAAGTTTCTAGATTGCTTTAAAGTCTCTACGTGATCTTAAAAATCGACTATTATTTTTCGAAACTTTTTATGATAGTATTTTCTTTTCTTCTTCTTTTTTTTTTTTATTATAAAACCATAAATCTTTTCCAGAAATCTTTTTTGTTTCTAATCTATACTTCGGATGTTTTTGATTTTCGCCGTTTTGATTTACATTTATTCAAAGCTAGATCTGTTGTGCGCGTTACATCAATATTCAACTAATATTATTCATCTAATTGATATTAAATTACCGAATCATTTTGCATGTAACCTCGCACATATATCGAATCAATGTGAAAACAGAAAAAAAAAGCAAAGAAAACTTGATCTCTCAAAGATGATGATGAAAGCGTAGAAATAAAAAGAAAAAAATATCGATCGGCAATAATTATTCTGCAAATATATATATATATGCATGTGTGTGTGTATTTTATGACGAATAAACAGGAGACCGTGTAAAAATGGTTTTTATATTTCCATTTATTTTTTTTTCTTTCTTATCTTCTTGACTTCTTTAAGTGAAACGCGAAAACGATCGACACGTCTGCACTTGTTTTATCGAGATCTACGGATTCGGAGCGTTTCAAAGGTGACAGAGAGAAAGTCGAGAGTGAGAGAGAGAGAGAGAGAAAGAGAGAGAGAGAGAGAGAGAGAGAGAGAGCGGGAGAGGGGGAAGGAAAAGGAAAAAAGAAAAAAAAAGTGAGGGAATTATCCTTGGCGAAATCTTGTTTCAATGATGATCTACCTTTCAGTGTTATTATTTCAACTACGAATTTTTCTTCCTTTCCTTTTTTCTTCATTTTTTCATTCGATGATACGACACACACACACACATCATGTACAAGGCAGTACTTGACAATAGTAATAAATTTTCTTTTAACATTTATTTGTTATCTCTGTGCTTTATATTATTCTTTTTATTTTTGTAGTATTATTGTTGATTTTACTTGTACATACTGTAATAAAATAATAAAACGATAATATCGAAAGAAGAAAAAGGAAAGCACGTAGAAACAAATTGTAGATAAAATCTAATTTGGTATCTTTTCGCGATTCCTTGAAGATGAAATAGCTATCTTATCGATGAGTTGCGTAAGGAAAAAAAAGGAGAGATTTCGATAATCCCGTTCATTTCTACATTTGAAATGCGACGAACTCGTTGTATGCATGACCACTATCGGAATAATTCTTTAAATCAGTACGAGACGTGTTGAAAGAATCTGAAGGTTAGTCATTCGTTGGTCGACATTAATTTATACGTAACTACTTGTAAATTCGACAACTTACATTCGAGACACCCTCGGCTACGTGTTCCTTACAATTTTTGTTATGTAATCGGAATATGTGTCGGTTTTCTTCTTTCTACAATACACATACACACATTGTTCTTTATGTGTGTGTATGCGCGTATATATATATTTTTTTTTCTTTTTATTCTTCTAATTATTCGTTCGAGAGATCAACATAGAAAATGATTTACATACATCCTTCGTCGTAACGTTGGATTAATCTGTAGAATTTATCGAAAAGTAAAACAAGAAAAACGAGATAATCGTAGTAAGAAGAGATCATTGTTCAGCTCGACAATAGAAAAATATCAAAGATCTTTCCCAAGTACTTATTTCAAGGTCACTAAGTAAACAACTAATTCCTATATTCTTATGCACGACGTTAGAAGCCCCACGATTTCTCTCTCTCTTTCTCTTTCTTTTTCTCTTTCTCTCTTTCTTTCTTTATTAAACAAAAGCTGTCCTTGTTCTCGGTTCGTTCCGTTTCACTCTTCGTTATTAAAACGTAAAAGATCGTGTTTCTTAATTGTAATTATACTGCGACGAATTTTTTTTCTTATACATACATACATACACACATACATATATACTTACATGCAATATATAGATATAGGTATATGCATGTACGTTTGTAGATGCATATAACATATATTAAAATATACTTATATAAATTTAATTTAAAATTATATTACCACAGATATAGATAGAAATATATATAAACATAAATGTTGCTCTAAACAAATCTAACATAGCCAGTGCTTACTAAGTGCAATAGCGGTTAACAGAAGGTGGTCAAGCGTAACTTGAGTAGCAACTATAATATAAGTAGTATACGTAAGTATAATATAAAACAACATGAAATTTAAAGACGCAAGTGTAACGTAATACTCGAACAATAATAACAGCGAACGGACTTGACCAATCAATTGTTCTTTTCTCTGAAGAAGAGAGAAAGAGAGAGAGAAAGAAAAAAAAAAAAAGAAAATATATTATATTTAATCAATCAATTTATTTTAACAGATAAAATCGTCTTAAATGTATATCCATCAGAAAAATCGTGATATTTGTAAAAGGTCGTCGAAACGTAAGAAGTAAAATGTCGAAAGAACTAAATTCAATCGATCGACTGTCGAGACCGACATTTATTTTATTTATTTTTTTTTCTTTTTTTATAACAAGTAAGCAAGTACTTCAATCACAACGAATAAATCGTTGTTGGAGTTAATGGAAATTGTAGAAGAAAAAAAAAAAAGACATCGGTAAGTCGATAAATCGGTGTTGTTGACGCTTCGATGATCATCGATCATTTGACCTTTTGCAATCGATTCTATCGTCTATGAGAAAGTTTCCTGCGATGATTTCTATCTTATTATTCTTTTTCCCGTTTATTTTTCGTTCTCATTTTTTATTTTTTAAAGCACACGTATAATATTCAATTCTATAAATTAAACACGTAATTCGATTTTATAGATACAACGGACAATTCCATTTTATAAAATATATCAGATTATAATAATAGTAAAACGAAGAACTTCGTAAGAGAAAATTTTACGATGAAATATTGTACATTTTTTAGTAGTGGATATTCGTAGGTTTTTTTCATTCATTTTTCTTTCTTTTTCTTTTTTTTTTTTTAAATATACATACGATTCTATAGATCAAATACTCAATACAATTTTGTAAATTGGACTGAAAATTCGATTTTATATAATACATATGAAGTTATAATAAACGCCAAAAATAAAAAAATTTCTAAGAGGAAAAAAATTCTACGGTAAAGAGTTTACATCCTTTTTTTTCTTTTTTTCGTTTCTTTTTAATGCAAATATTCGTACAGACCTTCGATCAAATTGAAACGTGACTTTTTCTCTTATAACAGACACATGTAATATACGATTCCATAGATTAAATACGCAATACAATTTTATAGATTGGACAGACAATTCGATTTTATATAATACATATGAAGTTGTGATAAATGTAAAAAATAAAAAAAATTCATAAGAGGAAAAAAATTCTGCAGTAAAGAGTTTACATCCTTTTTTTTTCTTCTTTTTTTTTTTTGTTTCTTTTTAATGCAAATATTCGTAGTAACTTCGATCAAACTGAAACGTGACTTTTTCTCTTATGTTAGACACGATAGAATTCATGCACGCACGACATCCGTTCGAAGTACGATTCGGTTTACCTGCCTTATATATAGTGGTGTGTGTGTGTGTATATATATATATCTATATGTATGTATGTATGTACGTACGTACGTATACTTCACATTCGACTTACGAAAGATAATTATATGCATATACATACATATGTACACACGTATGAATGCATGATATATGTATGTATGTATGTATGTATGTATGTATGTATGTATGTATGTATGTATGTATGTATGTATGTATGTATGTATGTATGTATGTATGTATGTATGTATGTATGTATGTATGTATGTATGTATGTATGTATGTATGTATGTATGTATGTATGTATGTATGTATGTATGTATGTATGTATGTATGTATGTATGTATGTATGTATATATGTGTATACGTAACGAGAGCACAGATCATCCAGGGAGATGACGTTTTATTGGACGTTCTTTTATTACACGACGGACGAGTTTCGGTAGTGAAAGAATTCGAAACCCTCACCTCGACCGTCATCGACAGTGGCGTAGCAATTAGTGGATTTATCGAATTCTTCTTACCTTTTTATTTGCAACCATAATATAATACTCCTTTGAACGAAAAATTCAATTACCGATAAAAGATAATAAAAAAGAAAAATAAATACACGTTCGAGAACAAGATATATTATTTTTCAAAAATAATGTTGATACAATCACGAATAATAGGAAATGCTTTGTAATTTCTTATAAAAAAAATTACAAGGTTCGCTTCAATAAAATAAAACGATAAAGAAAAAGAAGGAAATATGACGTAGATACGATTACCTACATATATAAACATCTTAAAAATTCTATAAATAATTTCCTTTTCTCTCTTTCTTTTTTTTTTCTTTTCTGTAAACGAACGATTTTATCACAGTACGAAGGGATCAAAAAATAAGAAAAAGAAAAAAAAATGTCGAGTAAAAAAGATATTGTTTTTGAAGACAAAAGAGTAACACGCCTATCGGAATTATTCGACTTATGTATATATATATATGTGTGTGTATGTATGTACGTATGTATTTACGCCAATGTGTGGGTGGTACGGCTCGACTCGAAGCGGGCTTTCGATTTATCTTTTCGCCTTTCCTTTTTGGAGCAGGCTCGGGCGCGACACTTAAAGTCTCTCCGCGTGTTGTGTTGGAGAATGCCTTCGAGGCCGGTCGAAAACGGCCACCATGAGCTCTCTTGCATCCATCGTAGTTCGTTCCAACGTTCCAACGTTCCAATGTTCCAACGTAGCGTTCCAACGTAGCGTTCCAACGTTTCTACGTTCCAATGTTCCTACGTTCCTACGTTGCTTCGTCGAATACACCTTCTCCTCTTTCTCCTCTTTCTCCTCTTCTTCTCGCCCCACCATTGCCAATTCCTCGTAATGTCGCGCCCTTGCACAATAATTTTTTACGTGAGAATCTAACAAGTATTAGATATGTGATATGCATAGTTAGATCATAAGTAACTCGAAATAGAAACGCTAATGTAAGAAGAAATTAATCATTCATTGACTTTATCATTCGGTTCGTACGAACGTTCAGACTGATTTTCAAAATTATATCTATTTGATTTATGTTATTTACATATCGGATATATATCTGTGGAGAACTTGATCGTGTGTATGTGTGTTATTATTATATTTTAATGAAAAAATATATCTAAGGATATATATATATATGTATATATGTATATATATAGAATGTCTTCGAAATCATAATACAAACATTCAATCGATAATTTTACATGCAAGAATAAGTCGAAAAAAAGAATAACATGTTCTTTGTCTTTTTCTTTTTCGTTTACATAAAAAATACGTTTTCAAGTGGAAAATCCGTACAACTGATAATAGTAAAATTTCTAGGTAAGCTGTTGATATTTATAAAGATCAAGTAACGCCATGATTTACTTCTTAATCATTACTATTATACCATTTGTCTAGTTTGATATGTTCATTCTATTAATCATTTTCGTTCTGTCACGATATTCGAATACAGTAATCAGGAATAAATGGGCAAATGCTAATACTACGGAAATAAGATAATAGTAATAATAGGAAACAAATCGTGACACTATCTTACTCGTGTTTATAAATATTAACACGAGTAGGAAAAACAATTGGATCTTATCTCGAAACATATAATTAATGTACATATCCGATTTTCGAAAACATTTTTCATGAAAAACGAAACCTTAAATGAAAAAATATTATTTTCTTTTAGACGCTTTATTTTTCAATGCAGGATCATTATTACTTCTACTATGCTTTCGAAGACACCTTATATATAGGTGTATGTGTATATAGGGCGGGTAGAAAGTTTCTAAGTGAGTCATATATATATATATATGTAGTTATATATATATGCATAAATTTATGTACAGATTTATTAATTAAAAAGAAGATATTTGACATAAGCTTGTATTAAGTACTACATGTTATATATGCATACATACACACATACACACACATATATTTATAAACATATGTATTAACTTATTAATTATAATATATATATACACTATACATTATTAAATTTATATATTGATTTATTAATTAAAAAAGAAAAATATTTATGTATGTCTCTGCAAGAACTCCCATCTGATATTGTATCAATCTCGTACATATACATACACATATAGATGCATATATACATACATACTTCAGATAATTATTTACACAGCCGTCAAGATAAGAGTACGTGATCCCGTGCTAACTTTTCTTCCGATCGTGTTCGTTTCATGGCTTCTGATTAAGGAGCAATGTTGGTTTGATAATTCTCAGTAGTCGAAGCATAATATTACTTTATCGCTCATTACAGTAGGCTCTGTTTCTCGCCACGTGCGACTTCGATGGAAGGGCGTATTTCTCCCTCCCTCCCTCTCTCTCTCTTTCTCTCTCTCTCTCCCTCTCTCTCAATATCTTGTTCTCTCTATCTATCTTTCTCTAACCAGTTTATAACTGTAGTTCGTTCCGACTTCGTTTCGCGACACACGGTTATAAATTGCAAACGTTAAACGTTTCCCGTAAAGTCACTTGCACACGTTTTTACTCTAATCTACTGCATTTTTAAAAGGATCTCAATTATCATCTAATAATAGTATTAGGCAGATATCTGATTGATATTTGATGAGTAACCTTTTTCATGTCCATATAGTAAAAAAGAAATTATTAGCAATAATATTTAATATTAATAATAATAATAAACAAAGTAAAAATAGTAATGATAATAACAATAAAATAATAATCAGGTTATGCAACGTATAAAAATGTTTTTTTTGTAGATTTTTTTTTTTTTGTATTTTTATAATTTTTCTTGTTTACTACAGGTTTATTCAATGCACGAACACGAATATTAACACGATGCAATGAATGATGTAGGCGCGTGCGTATCACGTCGACGACATTCCACGTGCGGAGTTTAAATAACTACCCATAAGAGTGACTATGTCCGATCGTAATAAACTCTTCAAGGTCGCGCGTTTTCCCGATGCATCGAATTTTTCTTTCTTTTTTTTTGGGATCGGAGATTCTTATTCTCGATGATCTTCTCTCTCTCTCTCTCTCTCTCTCTCTCTCTCTCTCTCTCTCTCTCTCTCTCTCTCTCTCTCTCTCTCTCTGTCTGTCTCTTGATATCTTTTTATCTCGTAGGTAATCGTCCTTCACGAATAACATACGTGCATAACAACATCTCATAGCAATCTTGCTTGCAAGTTGATATTATACAACTTTACGGATACTTAAGCTACAAATTGTTCGGAATAATATTATGCTTCGCTCTCGTTCGAGAACGAACACTTTCCTTTTTGTGTAACCTTGAATTTAATAAGTTGTCCGTCCACTTCGATCAATTCTATACTGTTTAGATCGATGAAGGAAGGATAATGTAAGAAATATTACCCGAAGCATTTATTTCTATAATTTAATGTTTGTATCGTGTCTAAGGACGAAAAAAAAATGAAAAAATAAACAAATTATATAGGTTTCAATATCGATTTCTATAAAAAAAAAAGAAAAAAATTCGTAATAACTTTAGTATCTCGACAACAACGTTATTTATGAAATAGTTGCAATTACAGGACGTTATAAAGAGTTAATCCTCTTTATATAGATACGTACACACACACATACTCATACGCGCACGCAAAAAATTTATTATAATTTTATATATATATATATATAATTTATATATATATATATATATATGAGATAACAAACACTCAGTTAAAATAAAATACTATCGTGTTATTTATTTAAATAAAAAATTTTCGATAGAAAAATACTCTAATAATATCATTTATTCCGATATAAAATATTATAAGTATTCAATAGAAAATTACTGAATAGTGTTATTTATCTCTATATAAGATATCAGATATTTTCAAATAAAACAAAAAGAAATATATTACCATAGAGTTGTATTTATTGAAATATTTATAAATTATTAAAAATTCCGAGATTACTTATTGACCAACCGATTAAAATGATAAAAAAGAATATTAAAGATGAATCTTAGTTACATCATTGGTATCGAAAGAAGACTGAATGTTTCTCAACAAGATCGTAATTGCTTTTAACGAGAGTGCTACTGTTGGTCCGATGAATCAGTATTATCCTGCGATTTTATTAAGAATACTCGCGCCGATCGTTAAACGAAACGATCGTAATGATCTCAATTATAAACGGTGGCTCTTGCGGCTGTTATTATGAAGAGTCGAGTTCCTCTTAGTTACTTGGTACTAACGTTCGACTATAGAAAATGGCGTCGACGAAGACGACACGATGACGACGAAGAAGAAGAATAACTAGTTATACTTGGATACGAATCCAATCATCCTGAGAAAATGAACGATAATTATCGAATGTATGCCAATCTATTTTAGAGATCATAAATCCTTTTTTTTTTTCGTCATTACATTTCCGTATATACTAGTAGATATATGATCGAAGGATGCCTTTTACGCTTTAATATTTCCTAGTTCTCTGAAGCATCCATTTTATAATCTAATCGCGTTCACGATCGATAATTATCGAATACATATCCGGTTTATTACCAATAGAGATCGTAAATCCTTTTTCTTTCTTTCTTTTTCTTTCTTTTTTTGTTCTTGTTCATGTCATCATTACGTTTGCGTGTTAGATGGAGTATGATCGAAGTACGTGTCTTTAACGATTTAATAATTCTTAGTTTATAAATCATCTACTTTATTATTCAATCGTGTCTCAATGTGCGATCTTTTTCTTTTTTCTAATCTCTACGTAAGGAAATTCTACGTAAGAAGATATTGAATATTAAGGTATGAATACTTTAATACCTGAAACGATTGACCTTTTGCTCTACATACTTATTATACAGCTTACTTTATTTTCAATGCTATGGAAGAAAAAAAATAAAGAAGAAACAAAAAATAAATTCTATGGATTATTATAAGGAATGAAAACGTATGAGGATTCAGGTCGCGGGTATTCTGATCATAGAGATTTTGTTAGGAAAAAAAAAACAAAGAAAAAAGAATATATATATCAATATATATATATATATATATATATATATATATATATATATATAATATATAGAAAAAAGAAATCTTGAGACTCAAACAGGCTTCTTTATATATGTATATACCGAGAGTTACGATGCATCTTCAATGGTGGCAAGTTTATGTTAGAATTACAGATGCATTCGTTCGATGCACGTATACCGTATACACCATACATACGTGTACATGTATAGAGACCATATGCCAGGGTCCGCTTCCTATCTCTCTCTCTCTCTCTCTCCTCTCTCTATTTTTCTACTCTTTTCCTCTTGGAAGCAACCGGTATAGCTTTCTCGTCCTAGAAAGCTTCTCGTCGAGGCTATCACAGCATCACATGGCTTTACGTTATTGCCCGTAGCCGTTGCGTTGTCTTGTATTCCCATATATGTATATATGGTATAGTAGAAAGACTCATTGCTTTCTGTACGTAGGTATTGTATTATGGAGAATAGGGTAGGAAACAAAACGAAACTCACCATTGATGGTGATAGTAACGGTGGTGGTGGTGGTGGTGGTGGTGGTTGTGTTAATATTGAAGATAGTAGTAGTGGTAGTAGTCACCCTTTTCTCGTTACACGATCCTAAACCCCTTCGATTGTCTTCTTTAGATTTTAAAGGTTTCTCTTGAACTCCCTTGAACATGCTTATTCGTAGAATGAAATTTGTCTTGTTCGTTTCTAATATCATATATGTATTATCAGTCATGTACAATCATAATTCAATTTTTCGTTATTATAAAATAATTACATTATTAACAGTCGATCATATACAATATAAATCAAGTTGTAAAAGAAAAAAAAAGAGATGAAAAACAAAATGAAATAAAAAAAAAGAAAGAGAGAGAGAGAGAGAGAGAGAGAGAGAAAGAGAATAAAAGAAAAAGAAGAAGAAGAAGAATAGGAAAAAAAATCCCGATGTAAAATTTTTAACATTCGAATAAGCCATTCGCTTGACAATAAGAAAGAGTTGTCTAAAGATCTAAGAGCAATCGTTGGGTAAGGACGACAGTTAATGGTCGATGTGAATCGTTACGTGAAAGATCCATTTGAGAATGTATGCACTCTTGCAGAGACGATGCGTGTGGAAAGTGGAGATGAGAGAGAGAGAGATAGCGAATGATGCTGCTGCTAATATTGCTTCTGCTATCGCTGTTGCTATTGCTGCCGTTATTGTTGCTGCTGTTGCTTCCTATGTGTTGCTATACTCGTTCGTTCCAATTGCGATTTCTCGCTTACGCCTGCCAATTAACCTTAATTGTACCAGAAGGGAGAAAGAACGGGAACGAAAGAGAGAGAGAGAGAGAGAGAGAGAGAGAGAGAGAGAGAGAGAGAGAGAGAGAGAGAAGGATGCGTTCGGTACAAGAAAGAAAGGAATGGGGAGGGGAGAGGGTGGGTGGGTGGAGGGGAGAAGAAGACTATTACTAGTCGCCGATTTCACCATATTTAGAGACTCTCTGATTTTCGAGAGCAAAATAACTCTCTCTCTTTCTCTCTTTCTCTCTTTCTCTCTTTCTCTCTCTTTGTTTCTATCTTTTATACCATCATTTCACATAATGGATGTTCTTCTTTCTTTCACCATTTTTCTCCTTTTTTTTTCCTTTATATTTTTTTGTTTTCCTTTATTCTTTTTTCCTTTTTTTCGCTGAACGTTAATCGCCTCTCGAATTTTCATCGCATAGGGAAATCGAAAGTACCGTGATTGTGTCGAATGAAATCGTCGTTTTATTGTAGGCACACGTCAATTTAGATAGATATTGGTTTTACAAAGGATAAAAGGATTCTTTGAATTCTAATTTATTGGGATGTACAACGTTTTATTGATTTTATTAGAAACTAGAAAAAGAAATAACTCAAAGGGATTTATTTGTTGGTTTAACTGCGATTGATAAAAGAAAAATAGATAGGAAGAGTTGTGTATATATATCGAGTGGGAGCGAGAGAGAGAGAGAGAGAGAGAGAGAGAGAGAGAGAGAGAGAGAGAGAGAGAGATCATATTGTCATAGATTTTAATACGTTTAAAGAATGTTCTCTTAAATTTTTGATATCTTCATCGTTATTCTATCGCTTTACTTAATTATACATATTTATCATGGTTGCTCAATCTCCTTTCTTTTTATTATTATTTTTTTTTCTTTTCATTTTTAATTTTAATTTTAATTTTAATTTTTCTTTAACCTAATCAGGTGATCGTCCCACACCTCCTCGATGAGAACCGATAATAATAATAAAGATAAGAGTAGATAATATTTTTCCGAACGATCCGTCGAGGTCGTTACGTTATAAATCATTTTATTATCGTCTCATTGATTTTACGGAGCATCCGTTAGAGAGTCGATTGGGATATTTAAGTATAATAGGGGGTCTATACATAAGAGAAGAAGCTTGTGAGAGAAAAGTAGATAGAAATATAGAGAAAGAAAGAGAAAGAAAAAGAACTGTTATTACTAGTCGTCGATTTCCATTCATAGAGAGTGGACCTCTAATTTCCGTCTTTTCTGTGGATACAGCTGTTCCAGTACAACAATGTCTATATATATGTACGTATGTATGTATGTATGTATGTATATTATGTGTGTACAGAAGAAAGGAGGAGATAGGACGTGAATTATAATTGCAAAATAGTTCCTCGCGTCACGCCTCAAGGAGATTAAAACCCGAGCTCTGATTTCTTCTTGATGCTCGATAAATCTTTCCTATTCAACTGTTTTTTATACTTTGACATGTTTGGATAATTCATTTCAGTATACACACATATACATATGTATATATGTACATACGTATGTATGTATGTATGTATGTATGTATGTATGTATGTATGTATGTATGTATGTATGTATGTATGTATGTATATGCATATGCATTTTTAAAAAATTCATTTTATTATTTTACGTTCCTTGTTATTGTTATTGTAATAAAGATTTTATATATTTAAGAATAATAGAAATATATATACGTACATATATGCATATATATATATATGTAAACTAAGGATTTTATATATATATATATATATATTATATACGAAATAAATTATTATAGAAATATTCTTTGGAAATTACAATGAAGAAGAAGAAGAAGAAGAGAAAAAAAGAACACGTATAGAGGAAGTAATTCTTTATTAAATAAAAAAAATTCCGTCGGCTCGTTAAAGAAACATTTACGTTGGTCAAGCTATAATATTTCTTACGTATATTTATGTAAAACTTTTTTACGATTTCTTCTTTACAGTTAGAATGGTCGCGCATTTTAGCGCGTGGTCTCGATTCATTTGGAATATTCAAAAGGAAATACATAGTTTGTAAAACGTCTACTTTCTGTGAGACTTCTCTCTCTCTCTCTCTCTCTCTTCCTCTCTCCTTCTCGGTATCCGGCATTCTTGCATTTTCAACGATCGTAGCGATCACATAAGGATAAGAAGATGGTCGTTTGGCATTCTCAACGACTACGAGGACGACGACTCTTCTCTTTCTTTCTCTTTTTCTCTATGTATCTATCTACCTTACCTATCTATCTCTTAATCTCATTGGATCGCTACATCAGATTTTATTATATTGCGTATATAATTAAGACAGTTATTGGTATATATGGATTATACTTAACGGTAGTTGAATGTCGAAACGAGGCCGTTGTTCCCTTCCACAGGAAGCAAATGGCACTTTAAATAACCGAGTAATATACACGTCATGCTTTCGTCAGGGGACAACTCAAACACCGCAGATCGGAACTTTTACGTTCGACTTCGATCATGTCAGCCGGAACTCGATGATAATTTCTATAAAATCGTTATATATCGTTACGACGTTGATCCATACAATGTCGCACGTATTACACAAATATTTCGTTTGTGCGTGTGTGTGTATGTATATAGTGTATACGTTCATATTCAGAAATAATATTATATAAATATATAAAATTAGTTTAGTTTCGATCTTTACGATTTTATACAAATTTTTTTTTTATATATATATTTATTTATATACATATGGATATAATAGGTATAATAAAGTGATATTTATAAGCGTTATATTTTATCCAAAGATTTTTATAGGAATTTAATAAGAAGATAACGACAAATATCGATAGATTGGTAATACAGATACGTAACTACACAGAAAACTCTGAGATAAGTCAATAAAGCGAGAACGTGTGAATAATAATGAAATATTAACGATGTCAACGTTATATTGTGGAATTGCAAAAGTAGTCGTGCAAAACGAGAGTCAATTAAGTTTGTTATGGGAAAGATGTTAAAAATAAAAACGTAAAACAAAAAATAAATAAATAAATATATAAATAAAGATAAGAGGAGAATTCTCGATGAACGAAAAGTAAAAGAAAAAAAAAAAGATAGAAGCATAGATATATATAGTATGTATATCGCTTGAGTTTACGTGAAATTTAACGATAACAAGCTAATAGAGTATACGAAAGAGTCCTTGGCAAAAAAAAAAAAAAAAAAGGAAAAAGAACGTTCGCGTTAATTCGACTTAAAATGATGTCACGTATTTCACACTCGATGATTTACTATGATGCGTCAAGATTAGATGCGTTTTAAGGTCTAATTTAATAGATCGTTAAGGTTGGTTTATCTAATAGAAAAAAAATATTCAGGTTGTTTGAACGATTCTACGTAGAGATATGATTCATGAAATAAATTTTGTAATTGGAAAGCTCTTTAACCGTACGAGCTAATCGTTAGAAAAGGAAAAATCATTTGTGTTGATTTGATTTAAAATTATGTCACGTATTTCACACTCGATGATTTACTATGATACGTCAAGATTAGATGCGTTTTAAGTTTTAATTTGAAACCTCATTAAATCTTATCTGATATGAAAAAAAAAATAGATATTCAATTTATTTGGATGATTCTATTTAAAGATGTGATTAATGAAAGAAATTTTGCAATTGGAAGGCTTTTAAATCGTACGAATCAATCGTTAGAAAAGAAACAAAATGTTCGTGTTAATTTATTTAAAAATTATGTCACGTATTTTATGCCAAATGATTTAGTATGATACGTTAAAATTAAATGAGTTTTAATATCTAATTTGAAAGCTCGTTAAGATTTATTATCTAGTAAGAAAAAAATATTCAGTTTTAACGATTCACCTTAAAAATATGATTCATAAATGTTGCAATTGGAATGCTTTTCAGTCGCACGTATCAATAGCGCGTTAAGGTTTCTTTATCTAATAGAAAAAGAATATTCAATTAGTTTTGACGATTCGATTTGGAGATATCGTTCGTAAAATAAATTTTGTGCGATTGGAAATCATTTTAGATGTCTAAGCTAATCGTTAGGAAATGAGAAAACGTTTTGCGTTAATTCGATTTAAAACATTATCATTTAGGTATTTCACAATCGATGTTTATTATGATACGTTAAAACTACGTTGCGTATTAATATCTAACTTAAAAGCTCGTTAAAGTTTGCTTATCTAATAGAAAAATAGTATTTAGTTTGTTTTGACGATTCGACTTGAGATATGATTCGTAAAATAAATTTTGCAATTGGAAGGCTCTGTGGTCGTCCGAGCTAATCGTTAAAGGAAACGGCAAAAGTCGTTTGCATTAATTTGACTAAAAATGATGTCATGGTATTTCACGTCCGATGGTTTACCATGATACGTCAAGATTAGATGCGTTTTAAGGTCTAACATATAACTTCGTTAAAGTTTGCTTATCTAATAAGAAAAAAGAAAAATATATTCACACTTGTTTGAACGATTTTATAATATTTGAAGATATGATTCATAAAATAAATTTTGTGCGATCGGAAGTCCTTTCATTTGTCCGAGCCAAGCGGAACGTTTCATTTTGAATAATTATTAATCTATATGTAATATGTCATATATGTACTTACCATTCTAAACTATTGTTTTGCATACAATCGATCGCAAATTCGTCGAATCATTTTTATTTCATCGATCCTTTTCTATTGACATGAATTTTTTTAACTGTACAAGAATCTCGATCAGACTTTAAAATAATTCCATGAATCGATAAAACAGCTTACATCGAGTTACATCCTTTGATCATGTCAGACTCCCTCATCACATTTTATTTTTCGGTTTGTTTTTGCTCCTTGTTTTTTTTCCCTTCTTCTTCTTATTTTATCTTCGACCCTTTTGATCTTTATCTCTTACCAGAACTCTTTCTTTCATCTTACGAAACAACGATCCATTCATTTTTTACTTCGGCATTTTTTTTTTAAGCTTTAACACTCTTCTTAGAAAGATGACTTCCCGAAAGAGAAATTCTTTGTTCTTTCTGGTTAATTATATTAAAAATAAATTGGAGATAATATTAAATTGAATGAATTGAAATTGATACATTCGTATGCATATATATACACATAAATATATATATATATATATATATATATATATATATATATCATTTATAATGATACAAAATATATATAAAATAAAAAACTGGTATATCGAATCACTCAACTTTTGTCTATATAATATATATTTGTATATATTCGAGTAGATAAAATCGAATGATTAAATATACAAATTTCGTTTAAGTGATAATGAAAAAGAAACCAAAAGAAGAAAAAGAGGAAAGAAGAAAAATGGAACGTCTTTTAGAGTAGATCCCCATCGAGAAAATAGTTCGAGAACTTTGCTGTGTTGCTGCTGCTGTTACTAAAGTTAGCATCGACACGAAAGATACCGTCTCGTACAGACATACATAAATACATTCATCCATCCATCTATACGTACATACATACATACGTTCTTACGTGTTAGTAGAAGAAACGTCCATTGGCAAATGCCAACGAGATAAATTCTCTCTACGAAAGATCTGTTGGATGTATAATAGAAGAAGCTTAAGAGAAATCGAGAGGTACCTCGCGTGAAATTATAGATAGAATCGAACGAAATGATAGACCTCAGACGACGTAATAGTTCGCTTACCCTATTGTTGACAAAAGTTACGAGAGAGATCAAAGAAAGATGAAGATAAATATAGAAAGATAGAGACAGAGAAAAATTATGCGAGATTAGATCGAAACGATCGAAAGTGTATATCTCATCCTTTCGATATCAAAAGAGAAACCGATTGAGAAAGATAAAATTTTCATTTTAACATGTACTATCAGGACCGCATTTACTATTAGGCGCATAAGGATGTCATTATTTATAGGATCATATTTTTAAATCTTGTCGTCACTCCATTGAACTATACTAAAAAAAAAAAAAAAAAAACAACCTAATACATTCGCTGAAGCTAGAAAAAAATAACTTTTAATTATTGCTTCATTTTTAATACATTTATTTGTTTTTCTTTTTTCTAATTTAAATTTACATTGATTTATTTTTATACTTCTTTTTTTATATCTATTTTATCAAAATGAGTTATTACGAGAATGTCGATTTTTATTTTCAATGAACTTAAAAAGAAAAAAAAGAAAGGAGAAAGAAGTAAAAGATGATCTAATGGAAAGGCTCAGAAAGTGTAAATACGGTCCTGATTCTAATGCAGTTATGGAAACATCCGATGATACTTCTAATTTCATTTATGATAACTGTAAAAATCATCCTCGTTCATTTGGCAATCTCGGCCACTTAAAGCAATCCTAGAAGTTTACATTCCACGATTTCATCATCGACATTCTTTCTCTGTCTCTATTTCTATCTATCTCTCTCTTTCTCAATTATCGTTCTTTCATCTCAGATCCATTATAAGATCGGATGCACGTAAAGTTATGTATATTTTTCATGTATACAACGAATTATAATACAATATAAATTATGTAAAAATGTAGTATTATATTATTAACAAGGATACGTACCAGTCTTCATATTCTTCTATTTGATATAATCACAAAATTGCTGTTTTCTTTTCTTACTCACTCACCCACTCGCTCGTTCCTTCGCCGATCATTTCCAATGTATCATCTGTGTGTTTATCATATATGTAAAATAAAAACCGAAAACATCATTCTCCTTTCTGTCTGGCATCGAAGAGAACTTTGTTCGTTGCGCGCATGCGCGACAATTCTCTCTCGATAAAAGAAAGCGATAATATACAACACGCGTCAAAATAAAATTTATTTATTTAATTTATTCTTAAAAATTAAAATGTGTTATATTAATTTGTTAATTAATTTTTTAATCTATTAATTATATTGTAATGGCTTTTTTATACTTAGATAGGTAAACTGTGCCATCTGTGTCCACCGAAAAGCGTCAAAAACAGAGAACATTTAATTACATAAGCCAAGCGTATCGTCTGCGCAGAACACCTTGCGCACAACGAATAAAGTAACTTTTTCTATCTCACTTCAAGGGTCAGTGAACTTTCCACTTAATGGGAACTGACGATATAATCTTATTACGTATGTAATATTTATAGAGGATGATTATAAATTAAAAATCAGTTGAATATCTCCTTCGTTAATTTAGATACACGCATACACACATTATATATATCTTAACAAAGGAGATATGCAACTAACCATTAATTTATAATTAGCCTGTATATGTGAACACAGATATACTCGATCTTTATCAGATCGTTTTTAACATGTATCGTGAAACGTTAGCTTTGAAATTCCTTTCAAAGTTTCTTATACATTTATTTTTCGCTATCTTCTTCTTCTTCTTCTTCTTCTTCTCTTCTTTCTCCTTCTCTTTTTTTTTATTTCTTATTTATAACGTGTCGATGATTACGCAGGATCCTATTCATGTACCGTCGTCATTTTTCTATTTCTTTCTTTTTCTTTTTCTCCTTTCTTTTTAGTTCTTCGTATATGACGATTGTATTCGTATATATAAGTATTTATCTACATAAGTATGTATGTTCGTCATCTGCATGCCAATGATATATCCAGCTGCGTTACAACTTTCTTCTTTAGAGAAGCTTCACGAGGCGCGAGTTTCACAGAGATGCTAACTCGGATGTGAAACGTAGCTGGATATTTATCGTTGCTGAGGATTTACTTTCGTATTCGTCGTCTTGTAGCAAGAGAACTTTTCCCTTGGAACACAAATTTTCCACCTAAAGAAATCCTTTCCACTTCGGTTAGCTCCTTTTAATCTCGAGAAATGTACACCGCCGAATATATATATATATATATATATATATATATATATATATACATGTATATATGTATGAGAAAAGGAGAAAGAAACAGAAGAGAAATAAATGAAAGAAAGATTAGAAATATACACAAAATTATAATATTGTGGTTGTTCGAAAAAGTATCGATATTGTTTTTCATCTTTAATGAAATAAAATAAAAAAATCATCGCTGAATTAAAAATAAGAATAATTTATAAACTTGATCGCAAACAACCCGCTTCAAAAATTGATATTTTTAATATCGTTGTATATGTACTTTCACACACATATATTTGAATATAAATATTGAATATAAATATGCGTAATAATATGTAACACTATATGTACAGAAACGACACGGAATAATACAAATAAAAATTAATATATATAGTACTGTTATATAACGTATGCATTTTGACGCATCAATATTCAATACGAAACATACATATGTAAAAGTAGATACGTATATTCCGGACATCTCAATAAAATAATATAAATTCGTCTAACATTCCAAAGTGTCAAATCAGACGAAATATTTTACTAATCAATACGATAATGTCGTCGATCGTTTTCCTCCGTTTTTCAATGTTCTCTCTTTCTCTTTCTCTTTGCTCTCAGATAGTTTCAAAATTCTGCCGAATTATTGATAACCGATGAGAAGTTGTTTCGTACACTCGTACCATTCTATCTCTTTGTCTGTCCCTCTATTTGCTGCATAAGATATAATTTATGTATGTATGTATGTATGTATGTATGCATTTTCGATGAATAATATCGAACCAGAATATTCGATTTAATTAATAGACAATCTCGAATGTCGATGGCTTCGTTAGTGCAGGTTAGATTTAACTTGTGCCACTTGTCTTTTAAAAACTTGACATTTTGCATGATGTTAAATATAAAATAAATTATTCACGATATAGAAATTAATTTTTTATATGTGTGTGCATGCGCGTACGTGTACGCGTACATGTACGTGTGCGTGTATGTAATATAAAATAATTAAATAAATAATTTGATGTGTTACAGAGAAGACCGATGCGGAAGCGGTGTTGTGCCTGATCGAAGCAGAGAGGGGCTTCGTGAAAGATAGATAGATAGAGAGAGAGAGAGAGAGAGAGAGAGAGAGAGAGAAGAAAAGAAAACAAGAGAAAAGAAGAGATTAAAAAAGAACGAGAGAGATAGAGATAGAGAGGAGGAAAGAGGGAAAAACAAGTACGACAGGATGTTGCAGAGTTGCAACGGGAGCACGTCGCGACGTGCCAGACGAGTCCTCGTATTCGTTTTCGCTTGGAGTCTCCTCATGATAGCGGCCGTACAATTTCGTCATGCCGAAAACAGTGCACTTCGTAACGGTCGTAATACCGAGGAGAATAATGCAGTTGGTGACGTAGTCATCGACGATAATTATATTCGTCGGGAGGCCGGTATCGTGAGAACGGGAACCGATGATAAAATACCAGGTGGTTCGTCGAGTCTCGGTCTGTCTCGTTATCTTTTGCAAAGATCGAAAGATCCTGAGACTGGTTTTGGTAATGTAGTCGGTGGCGGCGGTGGATCGATTCTTCCAACGACTACGATTGTAGGTAACAAAAATAGTAATGAAAATTCAGTAACGAGAAATCCTTTGGATTTGGAGCCATTGTTGGATAAAAGACCAGCGAAAACCGAGGAGGAATTGATCGAAGAAATCGAGGAAAGGTTACCTAGCCTTCCTCTCGCTTATTGGAGCAAAAATAACAGGTTTAACGGTCAACAAAACAAAATATCTAAGAAGGGTAACGAGAGCTGTGCTAATTTCAAGTTTCCCTCGATCTACGATCTAGAATTTAATAACGTCTACTGGCAAACGTTGAGGACAAGCAACGGTACTTTCCAGTTCTTCGGTGCGTTTTATGATAAACGTAGGCTTTCGAGGATCGGTCCTGCTATAAGGATCGTTGGTATGATCGATAGGATCGAGCCTAAGGTCAAAACTTATTGTCAGATGTGGTACGACGGTGACAAAAGTCCAATCGTGGTCGAGTATCTCGAATACAAATACATTTGGTATTCGAAATGGGGCAATTACAAACAGGGAATATATCAGCCATACGTTATAGCCTGCAAGGTGCCGCAATCACATTGGTCCAAGGGCCCACCAGCGTCCGTTTCTATGGTCGAAAAGCCATGCGACACGCCGACTAACAATCTCCGAGTTATTTACAATAAACCAAAACGTAAAAAGGACTTTGCTGTTTGCGTCAAGGGCCTGGATTTTCTTCACGAAGATCTTTCCGTAAGATTGGTCGAATGGATCGAACTGATAACCCTTCTTGGAGCCGACAAAATATTTTTTTACGAACTTCAAGTTCATCCGAACATAACGAAAGTTTTGAATTATTATCAGAGACTCGGTAAGGTCCACGTAACACCTTTGACATTACCCGGTGGACAACCTAATGTTCCCTCTTTTCAACATATGTATCTAACGAAAAAAACTAATCACAAGAGACAAAACGAGCTGATACCGTACAATGATTGTCTCTACAAACATATGTACGAATACGAGTACATAGCACTGTTAGATGTCGACGAAGTGATCATGCCAGTGAAGGACGCTACCTGGCAGGACCTTATGAAGAGGGTCTTACCTAAGGCCTTCAAAATACGAAACGAGACACGCGCCTCTTACAATGTGAGAAACGTCTATTTCCTCGACGACCTGCTGCAGCCCCATGGCCATTTCAAGGACATACCCAGGTGAGTACGAGCCACGACTTTCACGACGGGACATAATTGCTTAGCAGTATCTCGGATCCTGTTTGTCCGCGTGACAATTATTTTCGCCAGCCGTTTATTTTCACGTATCGTTAGCAATTAATATTTTATATTTAATTAATAAATATAAAATAAGTCTTATACGATTGAATTGCTATAGTGGAATAAAAAAAAAAAAAGAAAAAGATAAAGCAAAGTCATTTGAGAAAGAAAATAATATCGAAGATATTTCAATTCGACGATCGTTTAATTATCATCGGGGTAACGATTCTAACGAGCTTTTGATATTTTTAAATATCATCGCTCGCGCAACTCCATCCATTATTCAAGTCGTCAAATTACAACCAAATCGTTAGGAAGGTCTCGAATTAAAGAATGCAACGCAGCATGCAGAATCGTGGTTGGCATAAACGATTCAATGCCATCCAAGTCGGTCAAGCGGAAGTTTCCAATAATAATTAACGTGACAATTTTGCAATGAAAAAGAGAGAGAGAGAGAGAAAGAGAAACAGAGATTCTCTTCCCTTAAGTATTATTCTGGAAATTATTATAATCAATGTACGTAGGTATAAAGTATATGAAATATCGCGCGTTGGAAAGAAAAGAGACGCGTGATCATAAAAAATGAATTCTTTATGAATTGGATATAGCAGTTAAAATCTTTTCTAACGTTAATTTTCTTCTTATTACTCAGGTACATGCATATGCTGCAGCACGTATACCGTTCGAAGAACTTCACTAAACCAAACCAGTACATCAAGTGCTTCCATAATCCTGAACGGGTCGTCACTTTGCACAATCACTTCCCTTTGGCTTGCCTTGGGGCCGGATGTACGAGTTATCCGATCGAGACAGAAGATGCTCAGCTACAGCATTATCGTGCCGATTGTGTGAAGTCTTTAAAGAAGACTTGCGTTGAATATCGCGAGAACAGCATCTTAGACACGACGATTTGGCGATACAAGGATCAGCTTGTGGAACGAGTTACCAGAACACTTCAAATCCTTGGCTTTTTTGGTCCAAGCTAGCGTCACGTTTTAGTTTCGCTAAGAACTCTGACAGAGTTTTACATTAATTATTTTTTTTTCTTTTTTTTTTTTTTTTAATTCCTCCAACCTTCTCTCTTTGACGTGTTCGTTGCTTTAAAGAGATCGGTGAATTTCGACGATTATCCTTTTTGTAGGATTAAAAATGTCGAATCAATCAAGGTCATTTTAAAAACGTTAAATCCCAATCGTTTATGAAATGAATTAATTATTCGCCTGATCCTTAAGTCACGAATCGATGAAATTTTAGTTGTCGATTTCTTGATAGAAATATTATATCGAGAATTTATTATTACGATATTCTACCACGTAACATTGTCAATTTATAATTTTTATTTCTACGTATGTAGACGTATGTATATGTAGCTCGCAAATTCAAATCGATCAGAAGTGTGTGTATGTATGTATGTATATATATACACATATATATATATATGCATATGTATATATGTATGTATATGCACCATTATGTTAGCTTCATAAGATTTGTATTCTCAATGCGTTCGTCGAACCTTTTTCACATTTTGGTAGTCTAATGAAGCAACATCCTGCTTCATTCCTTCAAAAATATTTTTTATTTTTCTAACTTCCTATGTGATAACGATTTAATTACAGTATATTCTGTATCTCTTTATCTCTTTCTTCCATGTCACTATATCTACTTTTCCTTCATGGTGAACCTCGATCGCTTTCTTTATAGAATAGAATAGGATTGACTATACAATTATATTCCATACTAAACGAAACGCTGATTTATGCGTTTTATGCTCGAATACGAGTTAAGAGAAGGCGATTCATGTATACACCATGATCCGATTATTAATGTAAACAATATTAGATTAGAAAGCTCGTTTATAGATATAAATAGTCTTTTGTCTAACTTGTAATAATTTACTCGCATCCTTTACGCTTAATCTACGATTTTCGAGTGTGTCTATTACGAAAAAGTATCCTTAAAAAGGACAACTCTGTCCTCGTTTCTTATCATCTCTTTTTAATGAAAATTTCATTACTCGCTATATAAAGAAAATCATAAAAAAATATGTGATAATAACAATAATGATAATAATGATAATATAGCGAAAAAAAAGGAATGAAATAAATATTTTCTCACGAAACTTTGAAAGTATATATTAATTAGAAAACTAATGTATCTTTTTTCATTGAATTTCGTGCCTTTTTAAAGAAAATGTCAAAGTATACTATTGCGAGCTTAGATTGCTCGTTTCAACGATGTTTCCTATTTGTATATAACTGACTATATACTTAATGAAGAAGTCACATTCATCGTAAATAAATAAATAAATAAATAAATAAAATCAATAATTATATCAATGAAATGAATTTTCGTGGAGAATTGCCTACATCCTCATTAGTAGATGGATAAGTAAAATAAACACACACACACACACATATATATATAGGTGTATATATATATGAATAAAAAAATTGATATGTAAACTAATAGGCTTTAATCTCTCTAAAACAATCTCGTGGCTTTCGAGTAAATCAAATATAATCGATAACGCTCTGTTTGATTTTGGTTGAATTTGATTAACCGATATATAAAATTGTCTTAACAGCTTTTGAAATCGTATGCATACCTTGACATAGATGAAGTATGATTAGATTCATTGCTACGAACAGTATTACCCAATCATTGCAATATTCTTTGAAGACATTGCTTCAAATACTTCGGCCCGTATAATGCTTAAATTATAATAATTAAACAATCTTATAATTACATATGCAATACTATACATAATATTTATTTATTTATATATATATACATACAATAATACAATATATGGTATTATATATATATATATTAATATTACAAATCTATAAAAATAATATCTTGATATTTTTTCATTCTTTCATTTCTCTCTTTCAAAAATACTTCGAAAAATTTTTATAAAAATATTTTCTATATATGTCAAGCAAGTAACACACGTCAGTAAAACATATATTAAAGAACTAAAGTACTATTAATTGTGTTTGAAACGTGGTATTTACGGCTGACAAATGCTTTTGTTTCTAACCGATGTATATCTACTTTCGTATACTATAGGAACTAACTACATTCGTTACCGCTTTTGTAGGTGGATCCGCTTTGGCTCTTTCGTTTACAGACGAAAATCCGACGATATGGCGGTGGTAGGATAAATTTGGAACAACCGTTCGGGAGATGAAACTCGGTTATGTTACGGTCTCCACTGTCTTAGTTTCGTGCCGAGGATTATTCCCAGTGTGTCTCTCGTGTTAACGAGAAGAGAGAGAGAGAGAGAGAGAGAGAGAGACAGAGAGAAAGAGAGAGAGGAAGAGAGAGAGAGAGAGAGAGAGAGAGAGAGAGAGAGAGAGAGAGAGAGAGAGAGAGAGAAAGAGAGAGAGGAAGAGAGAGAGAGAGAGAGAGAGAGAGAGAGAGAGAGAGAGAGAGAGAGATACTGAGACTTGTGGACGACGACGTCGACGTTCGGACGGTTTATATACATATGCAAAAAGTGTGTGACGAAATTTTTCTCTTTTTTTGCTTTCTTTTATTTTCCTTTCTTTCAAAAATATATACAATAAAATATTATCGACGATCTTACTCGAGTAATATCCGAATCAAATTCGTTTTTCTAATCGAATGAGTTTTTCGTTTATTATTTAATTGTGAATGAAGGCACACGGAGATATATATATATATATATATGTCCGAGTAAGTGACATTGCGTATGTAAAAAAAAATAAGGAAAGATTGACTATTATCTTCTCCGTGATATCATTTCCAAAAGTTCTCCTACGTAACGTATGTATGCATATATGTATGTATGTATATATGTATGTATGTATGTATGCATGTATTTTCATTGAATCATTTATAATATCCTCCTCCGTCTATCGAAGGATCCGTATAATATACAAAGAGTTTCAAAAATAAATCTCCGCGTCTACGAGAGAACGTTTGGATTGAAAGATGTTGTAACACGTGGTCCATGGCATCGCGATGAAGAAATATATATTCAATAGGCGTTAAAATAAGTAGAACGAAAAAGTGATCACGTACAAAGTTTAAGGGAAAAAAAGCAACGATAGATATTTATTTCCTGGTCTTTCATAAATTGATACGTCATGAATTGAAAGCGTTCGCTGATAATATCCTGTCGTTTTGAGATAAGTAAAATGTCACATGCAAGATTGGAGATATATGATCCATTTGCCGATCTCGAGAAACCTTCGAGATGCATAAAATTCTTACGTCTTCTTTGGAAGTTTAGCAGATGCGTATTCTCTCACGTAACGTTGGTCTCCTTGGTTGTGGCATATTGTGTCATAGGTGCATATGCCTTTGAATCCCTTGAGGCAGATCACGAGAAACAGGTAGGTATATATTGTATGTAGGTCAAGTTATATACGTATGTTCGTGCGTCTATATATATATATATATATATATATATATATATATATATTCAGTTCACTCCCAAATATCTTCTAAAGTTTTGCAGAAAATAAAGTTTCTATAAAGTATTCTCGACGCACGAAACAAATTTGATTTCATCTTTAAAACCCTGATATATTTATATATACATGTGTGTTTTATCATTTTTAACGCATTTCGCGTATAGATAAAGAAAAACGTGAAGTATCTAAGAGGAAACATAACGGAAAAGCTATGGAAATTAACGAAGGAAGTTGAGGTTTTGGTACGAGAAAATTGGACGTTGGACGCTTTACGAGAGTTACAGGTAGAGAAAGAGAGAAAAAGAAAATTTCTTTTTTTAATTTTTTGTCTGCAAAGATAAATTAAAAAAAAAAAATATTAATATAATTTACGTTCTACTTTTCTAACTAGTTTATCACGCGTACATGCACATATGTACGTGTATTTTTTTTCTTTTTTCCTTTCTCAGGGTTTCGAAAGCAATTTGTTCACATTACTCAGAAAAGAAGGTTGGGATGGAAGCGAAGAAGAGAATACTATTCAATGGACCTTCGCCGGTGCCCTTTTCTATTCGATTATCGTCATCACGACAATTGGTGAGTTGAAAGAGATCGTCTAACACGTACATGCATTCGTACATACATATTTACATATTATATACATACATAGCATTTCACCAATACTCCAATCGAATTAATCAACGATAGTCTTTGAAGTTTCTCCTTGTAATCGAAAAGATCGTCAAACTCGTACACACATACACACACATTCTTATTCTGTGTACATAACGTTCTAATCGAATTAATTGAAAGTTTGACTCACGATTACATTTCTGAATCTATCAAGTTCATTTATTCTAAGCTTCAAACGTTGTCGAAGGTCATGTTGAAAGACGATTTGGCAACTTAGTAATATATATGTAATAGGAGAAATTCGATGCGATTAGAATTTATTCACGAGAATTCTCATTGACATTCTATGTAGCGACTATGTAGGATCTATATTAATTTACATTGTATTTTTTGCTCATGAATGTTTATTTACAAAGACTAGAAAGAAAAAATGAGATATATATATACATATATATCTTTTTTCCATCTTTATAAATAGATATTTACGAGTAAGAAACACGATAAATCTTTTCACATCCATCATCAACTTAATGTCAACTAATCCATGATAGTAGAACGTTGCATCTATTTTTTCGTCGTGACTAATTCGAGAATACTGAAACGTACAGAAATAAATTTTATCTGAAAGTTACTTTATGATCAAACTCGTAAATCAAAATGTTTCTTTTCATCTTTTACTTACATGCGTACGTACATACGTGGTTAAACGATCAATGTCTGTCACGTGGATCACCTGATACTAACGTTGGATATCTTTTACTGTTGAAACAACAATATCGTTTGCCATCTGCACAAGCACCCTAAAAAGCAAGAAAAAAAATATACATATATATATTTTATATAATATAAATTCAAAATTCGCGTTCACATGTTTCTTTTATTTATTTTTTTTTTTTAATATAAAAACTTACGAATTTTAATCCAACCGATGGACAGTTAAAACTGTATCTACATTTGCAGGTATCGTATTCGCGATAACGTGTTCCTTTTGGATATTGGAAGGGTACATGTCCAGAATCTAAATTATCGTCGTAATCGATGATCGATCCGCTCGGTGGATGTGGCCTGTCATTATCGAAATTTCATAACTAGCTCGGCGTTAATTAACACGTTGAGTGGCCAAACCAATTTTACAGATATCGCGATGTATAACATCTAATATCTTTCATTACTTTTTGTGGGTAAGATGTATCGAATTTTCTTTCTTCTGTTTTTTTTTACATTAATCATCAAAATTATTAAATAGAATTCATTTATTAGAAAAAAAAAGAACATTATACTTTCAATCTTTCAAATAAAATGAAAGAAAAACAAAGTTTGTCGAAACGTTTTAAATTGAACAATATCAATAGCATTCGACGTGTTAAACAACGACGTTACATTAACATTTTTATGGTGATCAAATAAATGAGTATAAGCTGAAATTATTAATCTTGTAGAGAAGCATTTGTAAATTATAATATTGTTTAAAGTATAATGTAAGATCAGGCATTAGATTTTGGATATGAAAACTGATAACATATACATATACATACATACATACATACATATACATACATATATATATATATATATATATATATATATATATATATATACCTTCCAATAATTCCTGTCGGTCCATCAGGTCCTACCAAGACTCCGTTGTTATTCGGATAAGTCGTCACGAACGGCCTATTTCCATGACCATAGGAGCCTGAATGCTGCTGTGGTCTGGATCCTATGTTCTCTGGCCTGAATCCCACGAATGGGCCACCCGTATCGAAGTTCTCGAAATCGTCGGTATTCTCGTGTATTTGATATCTATCGTACACAATAGTAACAATCGTTGAAAATATAATCCGTTCCTTTCATTCGCGTTTCGAATAGAAAAAAAAAGAAAAAGAAAAAAATCAAAATAAAAACACGGACAAAAATGGTATAGTTCATTTTAGACATTGTTCATATTGGACACACCTTGGATTTCCAATATTGGTAGTTCTACTTTGTCCATTGTTATTCTCCCATATCCATTTACCATTTTCGGAAACAACGCTGACAACGACACAAGATATAAAAATATAAAATCTCATATTGTTACTTAATTTCTTCTGAAAAGATATTGAGATCTTGCGACACTATTGAAATAACCTGTTATTAAGAAGTACGATAATACTTTCTTAACGCAAAAACCTTTGGAAGGCAACTAAATGAGAGTGAAAGTGAATCGTCTCTTTATATATGCAACGTGGGAAGGTGAACGTACCATGTGGTTCAAGTCGAGGTCCTTTGAGATAATAATGATCAACATACAGGTTCTCCCAACCAACTACCACTTTTCGTTTTCTTCAAAAAGATCTTTAAAATGATTTTGTTAGACAGTTGTCGTCGTTGTCGTTATCGCTTTGGATGTGATGATGATGATTCATCGGTTGATTTTAAGAGATCACGATTATTAAAATTTATCCTATTTTTATTTATTTGTTCAGTATTTTTATCGATCGTTAATAAATATGTATTTTGCAAAATAAATGGTCGATATATATGAATACTTTGGTCAGTATTTATAATAAAACATCAGTACGTAATCAAATTATATTTATAAATACAAATAAATATTTCAATGGCAGGATTGCTTTTGTGTTGCATCTGAATTTATTATTAACACCGATCGTCTGTTTAAAATATTAACAAATTATTACGTTTATAAATATTTTAATTGAAATTAATTTTCTATATTAATCGGTGTAATACTGGTCACTTATATTACATACTGATATTTTATTATGCAATAAATAATGACCATTCATATAAAATACTTCAATTAAAAATCTTTAAAAATACTGACCTTCTCTACCTCTCGCCCACTCCTATATATATTTTAGAAGAGTAAGAATTTCAAATGTAATTAAATTCGCAAGGACTATTATAAAGTACTTGGCTTTATGAAATCGTTTCAAAGTTCTTCTTACTAATAAAATGAATAGTAAGTAATCAAATCTTTATAACGAAATTGAAAATTAATTAATTAATTAATCGACTTTATCTAACTCTAATCGTTCTAACATATCGTACTAACAACGAGATTCAGATAGAAGAAACTTGTAAATAAAAGGAAGATAATCATTTCATTAAGAACGATTAAGAAAATCGTATAATATTACACATACACACACACACATATACATATATATAAATTAATGTATATATAATTTATAATCATCGAACGTCGATTTATTTTGACATTGCGTTTTGAGTTACGACCATCGTCCTATGATTTCTTGTGTATTTCTATGGCGTTACGAGACCGGTGGTAACCTCATTACATGAAAAATAAAGTCAATACGACAAAGGAACGCATGACCGAGTTTCATGCTAAATCGAACGTTCTGCTCATCCTGCCCTTTTTGTTTTCGATCGTTACGTCATTTTGCATCCGCCGGATACAGAAACAGCCTGATGCTGTCTTCCTCGATCGATTTTAATTATAATTCGCAAAATCGATTAAATTAAATTATTCTATTTTTTTCATTATTATTACTATCATCACCGTCATTTTTTTTTCTTTTAATTAGATAAGAGCTCAACGTGAGAGACATTAGAAAAAAATATTGGATGCTTTTTACAATGACTTTTGTTCGAAGTTTTCTTTTCTTTTTTATTTTTTTATCTTCTTTTTTGAATGTTTTTTTTTTTTTTTCGTTATTTTTCTTTTTTCTTATACACACACACACACAAAAGTAAAACTCATTTTATCCCTTTTTCTTTTTTCTTTCCATTGAATTTTTTTTCTTTCCTTTTCAAATCTTTTTACGTGAGAAATATTTCAAGCAAGACAAAATCCATTTACGCATTTACTTATATGCATATATTCAAATATAAGCTAATTCCTGAAATCTGCGAAATAATATATATGGTAAAACTTTTATTTAACTTTTTTTTCTTCTTTCCTTTTCAAATCTTTTTCATGTGAGAAGTATTTCAAGTGAGACAAAATCCATTTACACATTTACTTATATATATATATATATATTTGAACATAAGCTAATTACTGAAATCTGTAAAATAATACGTAAATGAAACTAATCAGCCTATTAGAATTCTGGAACTTGATGACCTTAACCTAAATTCAAGATGGACCAGTTGGACCGTGAAGAAAGTTTTATGCTCGAACGCTAAATCATCGTTTAGTCATTGAATCTGACCTTGTCGAATGATCATTTAAATATTAACATTAACTTTGCATGGACACACGCGCACACATAATTTTTACTTCCACTATATATATACAATTTATAATTTTTAATATATATATATATATATGTAAGTTGTACATAGATCGTCGGGATGTTATATAATATAATAAATTTTAATTTGATTTCAGGATATGGACATATAGCACCCAAAACTAAAAATGGAAAAGTCGTCACGATATTCTACGCTGTCGTTGGAATACCTTTGATGCTTCTCTGTTTGTCTAACATCGGTGACGTAATGGCATCGAGCTTTAGGTAAGAATTAATCAGAATTAATCATTCCTTCTATAATTAGTTTTGATTCTATGAGAATTTATGCGAATGTAGATATGATTCAACAAAATTTTTTCTTTTTTCTTCTAATCTTTTATTTTTTCCTTATGCTTTACGTGGATATTTAGAATTAAAAAAAAGGAATTTCTGAAGGAATTTCTCTTATTCTTATCGTCTTGCTTATCTTTATTCTAAATTTTTATTAGATTCTTGTATTGGAAAGTATGTTGCTACGTATGTACGAAGCCACCAAAGAAGAGACGATCACGTCCCAGTTTAGTAAGATCCTACTCGGCAAGGCAAGCAGGGTGATTAGTCATTTCATTAAAATTACGTTAATCTAATGTTCGAGCTATTGAAAATGGGAAAATCACAAATTCTTTAGGCGATATGATGTCAACAACAGAGCTGCATCTTTCCGACGTTCGATTAGATTGAGTCAGAGATCGGCTGATGGAACATTAGGAATTCCCGAAGGTTTGACACGAACCTCTTACTCGGATACGGATTGCAGGTATTCGATATACAAGGTGTATCATTTTAAACTGTATGACAACAAATATTTCCGATCCCATTGATTTTATAAACAGATGTTCCCAACAAAAATTCGTTTAGATAACATGGTACGTTCAGAATATCGATTTCTATTTAAAAAGATTATGACTTCTGTATCTCTTCTGTATCTAGCACCCTCTATGAAATAACTGTAATAGATATATTACATTTTTTTTTAACAGCTTAAATCACTTTTATTTTTAACATTTGTTTATAAAAACCGATAGAATCGAGAAATATTTAGCCATAATCGTTTGAAATAAGACATCCTGTATATATATAGTCGTTTTATTTTCTAAATATAAATTTTCAATACACATAGACACACACGCACACATACATAAATTTGTTCTTTTCTCTCCGTAAAATCAGGGATAATTCTCGACGTTTGAATGGAATGGACCAAAGGAGAATCTATTCTTATCAGTTATCTTCTCCTACGGCATTAAGGCCAACGACCTCTTTCAGAAATACGGATATACCTTTATCCTCTCTAAAATTAACAAAAGGTAGGATTTATGTAATAGGAAAAGAAGAAGAAAAAAACCATTGATTGAATATTTCTCACTATATCGAATCATTTCCCGAAACAGGTAATCCTAGATTAGGTACTCAGTCTCTCGATCGAAGATTAACAAGTGGAACTGTAGAAACTGATCATTCGCCTGTTCTATGTAATAAATATGCTTTGGATGATGTCGACGATGATTTGTTTTTATGGCAATCTACGTCACGAAATAAACGTAAAGATTTCCATTGAATTTAATACTTTATACTCATCATTATACATTATTTATCGATATATACGTGCGCACACATATATAAACATATATAGATATATACGCATATTTGTGACACACATATATACTCGCGCGTGAGTGCACACACGTGACAGACACACATGGCACGCACATATATATACTCACATATATACATACATATATATGCATATATATATATACGATATATATATATATATATATATATATATATATATATATCTACAGCCGAACACGTCAGCAAGTTTGGTAATCGTGCACAAGTAGAAGATAAATTGGATGACATCGAAAGACAGCCTAGATTGATAACTAGATCATTACCACGAAGATTTCATTCGGTGGAAACTACTATTCCACCTTCACAGAGAGCAACATTGTCAACTCCGTATCAATTATCATCAGGCCATTTATCAGGAATCGAACAAAACAGAAGATATTATTCGGAAAGGATCAGACGGTCGCCAAGTAATTATTCCACTGGTAAAAAAGTCGATAGAATCATATTGTATGTTATCACGAATGAAAGAGAGAAAAAGAGACCCACGCGAAAATAAAAGAAAAGAAGAATGATCCAAGTATTTTTTCTTTTTTTTTTCTTTCTTTCTTTTTTTTTTCAATCGATGATCGTAAATCGTTGCTTCTCTTTTTTCTATTTTTTTTTCTTTTCTATTTTGGTTTTGTTTTTTTTTTCTTGTTCCAGCACGTTTTCACAGACGAGAAACATCGTTACCGAGAATTATGTCGCCAATGGGATTTGCGATGCACCGACGTGCTTGTTCCGATGACATAGACGTTGATTACGAGTTTTACACCACAACCGACGAGCAAGAAAGACAACCGATAAAACCAGTGCCTATTTGGCTTTGCGTTTTTCTCGTTGTTAGTTACATATTGGGCGGTGCTTGTCTATTTAGCAAATGGGAAAAGTGGACTTTTCTCGACAGCGCTTATTTCTGCTTCATTACTCTCACTACTATAGGTCTGTAATTGAGATAATCGTGTTTAATGGATTTAATTGTACCGTTTCACAGATAAAAGCGTTAAAAGATTCGCTTTTAGAATTACTCTTTCCTGTTTTTCTTTTCTTTCTTTTTATATTCTATCTTCAAACCATCGTGAGATCGATGCTGAATATTTTACATGAAAAAAAAATTTGTCTGATAATCAGTTTTAAAAAATCTCTAATCGATCGAAATTTTTATGATCACTTAATAAATAAATAATTCATAAATAATCTGCAATATGGATATATAAACATTATCAATTTTCTTTTTTCTTATCGTTTTCTTATCGAGTTAATCGATTTTTGACATATGCGAGCGATTCAATTAAAAACAAAGACAAAAGTAAAAAGAAAGAAATGATAAAACAGAGTGTGCGAACCCTTCGATTGAAATAATTATATCATTTTAGGGTTCGGTGATTTTGTGCCGAATAAATTAGACGCTCACAAAGGAATAGCTCTGTGCTCGTTGTATCTTTTATTCGGAATCGCTTTATTGGCGATGAGTTTCAATTTGGTTCAAGAAGAAGTGATCAATAACGTTAAAAGCGTTGCGAAAAGTTTGGGTATACTGAAAGAGAGTGACGACGAGGACGACGATGACGATGACGGTGAGGATGATTACAGGTACGATGCAGAATACGAGGACGATGTCGATGAGGATGAATTTGAACAACGATGTGATAACAACCAAACAAAAACTTCTTATCTCGATGAACGTCGATGCTAATTTTTTTATCTTTCCTCTCTCTCTCTCTCTCTCTCTCTCTCTCTCTCTCTCTCTCTCTCTCTCCTCTCTACTCTCCCGTCGTTCTTTCTATTGTCTTTTTTTAATGGAACAAAAATAATAAAAATAATAAAAAGTAAAATAAGAGAATAAATAAATAAATAAATGAGTAAAAAGAAACATTATCTTTAAACGATACAAATGTCGATAATCCAATTTCCCCTTGATATTATTTTTTATATTTGAACTAAAAGCTAACGGGTGTGCGCTAAGTCAATACGTACTCTAACGACTAGAGGCCGCTGAATCCAAGCTGGAAGTCGATTATTTTTAGCGCCATGCTATTTTCATTAGTACGTCGGGTGGCACCTCTCGAAAGCAGTGCACGCGAGTATCGTGTCGAAACGTTTATTATAATTGCTTTTATTCGACGATTATAAACGTTAACGTATCGAAGGATATATAAATTTCAACGAGAGAAACGTAAGAGATCGTGACAAGTCGTATATACGTATACGATCCTATATATCATATCGTTTTAGCGATATCACGTGCGTGATATTTTTTTTTTAATTGTACGTCACGATATTATCATTGTTATTATTATTAATATTATTATCATTATCATCATTATTATCATTATCATCATTATCATAATTATAGTCGTTATTGAATCATGATTTTCTAACGATGAGGATTGAAGTGTTGAAACATGAACGCGATGTATACTCGACTAATTTGAATTATCGATTTTTCATCTATTGAAAAAAGAAAAAAAAAAGAAAAATAATGATGATAATAATAATAATAACGATAATAATATTTGATAAATGAAAAGAAACGAAAACATCTGACTTGTATAATCACACGATAGGATTACAACGATTTAACTGGATTTATTGAAAATTATAAAAACGTTAGGATAAATCGTTAAACGATAACTTGGATTATTTTTACTTTTTCTTTCTTCGTTATTCTTTTAAAAATTTTATCTCTTATCATTTCTTTTTACGTATATTCCATTAGCCAGATCTAAATAATTTCACGATAATAGATCGTCAACGTCAAGCTGCCAGGCAACTTGCTTCTCTGAGAATACACGCTTTTTGAATTCTCGGCAAATCATAACAACAACAAAGTCGATAGCAAACGACCACTGAGATATAATTCAGAAAAGCAGAAAAGGGAGAACGACGATACGGACATTTTCTATTAAATCCGACATTGCAATTTGCCGGTCGTGCGGATCAGTGAACGTAAATGATAGCATGGACTATTCGTATGGAATCCTTGATAAGGAAGATCTATATAAAACGGTTACATATATAACGTCAGGATAAATGATATTTTTCAAGGATAAGTACAATTAAAAAAAAAACCCCTATAAAAAAGAAAGAAAGAAAAAGAGAAAAAAAACTGAGAAAAAATGGAAGACATATAGGTAATTTATCATATGGAAATGTCAACCAATGGCATCTTTCCAATACTAATTTTACTATCAGTAAAAACAAGCTCGTTTAAATCCATTTAATTAGTCTCCTTCGTTACTATTTCCAAACCAGGTAAAAATCAAATTCGAGATAAATGATCGATGAAATCGAAGCTAGCTAAGACAAAAACATAAGAAAAAGAAAAAAGAAAAGATAAAATTAAATCATCGAGAAAACTATATCGATAATAATTACGATATATTCCAATAACACAAAAGAATCACGTTCGAAGATATCACGGTTAGTTAAGAAAAAAAAAAAAAAACAGAGAGAGAGAGAGAGAGAAAGAAAGAAAGAAAAATTAAATCACTGAGGTCACAATTTCGATAAAGGATCATGGAAACGAACAAATCGTTGCATAGACCGTCATCAACGAATGGACAGTGGCAACGTGGAAGTTATCGTTATCAATGTGAAAGAAGGAAACGGCGACGACGGAAGCCTTGGAGCGAAAAGATATGTGACTGGACCAGGACACTGATAGCCTTCCTCTTCAGTAACGTTGGAGTAGTATGCCTCGTCGTAGGTTATACTATAGTCGGTGCTTTCCTGTTCACTTATATCGAGGCCAAAGACAGCTTGGACATATCCGGTGACGTCGTCAAGCAAAGAAACATCACGGCTGCTAAGCTTTGGGACTTGACTTCAAAGGTTACACCAAAACCTTACATCCCTGGCTGTACCATAATAGGATAAACTGATCCAACAATTTGTTTTGACTATACCATATGGAATACAATCATCAGATTTGTAACATTTCAAGTTTTCACGAATGTCTAGAAGCATAAATCGACCGCGATGATTACACATTGCTTGGTCACCTATATCTTCAGACCTTACTCTCTTCAACTTCTGCATTTGCAGTTTTGTAAAAGACAAAATTTATATGTCGCGCACCTGTGTATATCGCAGAATGTGCAACAACTAAATAGGAGAATAAAATATGCTGATTATTATCATAACAACAACAACAAGAATAACAATTCATTCTTGTATTCCATATAGTTTAATCAAAATAAATCTTCAAAGTTTACTCTATTACGATACACCTTATACAGTGTATATGACGAAAGAACGAAGACATAGGGTTGTGAAGTACAGTGAATCTAATTAGATTTATTTTACATGTAGGAGAACATATTCTCCGAGAGATTATGGAAAAAAGAAGTTAGGAATATATTAGAGAGGTATCAACAAAAAATGGTTAAAAATATAAGAGACGGTTATGAGGTTGTTACCGAAGAACACAAAAAGTGGACTTTTGCGGGTGCATTTCTTTACTCTCTTACTGTCATTACGACCATCGGTAAGAACAATCATTTATTTTGTTCTATCTCCTTCTTATTTATTTTCTTATTTGTAATTAAACAAATTGATGAGGCATTGAAAGGATTTTCACTCGCCTTTTTCTCGTTCTTTCAAGGCTATGGGAATATTTGTCCTAAGACGAAATGGGGTAAATTATGTACGATAATATATGCCATAATCGGTATGCCATTATTCCTACTTTATTTAAGCCAGATAGGAGATATTTTTGCGAGAAGTTTCAAGTGGATCTACGCACGATGTTGCCTTTGCAAGTAAGATATACGAACAATAAAGATTTCTTGTCAATCCATTTTAATCTCGTTGATACATTTTATAGATGTCATAAAAAACCACGTGATCCGATTAATTTGGAAGTATTAAAATTACGTACAGAAACGAAAGTGCAAAGAAATCAATGGCAGGTTAGTATACGTATTAAAATATTATTTTAAGGATCGAATTAATTAATCGATTCGATTTGTAATGAAACAGCACGTAGGAGAGACAAAGACTTCTAATGTTTATGAAGACATCAACGTAATAGAAATGAATAATATCAATGGAAAAGCAAGTATGAACAATAAGGTCAACGATGGTAACAGTAGTTGCGATTACGATCCACAACAAGTAACTGTACCATTAACACTTTGTCTTAGTATTATGGTGGGGTAAGTCGTGACATTAAATAGGAGCCAAAATATAATGTTAACACACACATATATATATATATATATATATATATATATAAAATAAAATATATTTTTCTATATCGTTAGGTACGTTATAGCAGGTGCTTTGCTATTTTCAAAATGGGAAGACTGGAACATGTTAGATGGGTCTTATTTTTGTTTCGTTTCATTGTCAACAATTGGATTTGGTGATATAGTACCAGGTGATAGAATTTACTCGGGACAAGGACTCGAATTATCTTTCATCTTTTGTTTCATGTATCTCATGCTTGGTGAGCGTCGAATTATATTTCAATATTATTTAAAGAAAATCCTACTGCATATCTTTACTTCATTACGATGCATTAGGTATGGCACTCATCGCTATGTGTTTCAATCTGATGCAAGAGGAAGTAATTGCTAAAGTTCATAGTTTGGCACGTATGATCAAGTACATCTTCAGATGCGATAGGTGATGATATTAAGATGATTAAAAACGTTCGATAAGTATATTTGAGTTTAATCAACCTAAAAGGAAAACTAAAAGGATTCAAAAGAAATGAAAAAAAAAGAAATGAAAAAAGCTACTCACTTCTCATTCGTTTGGACTGATCTTATCAATTTCAAGGAATATATATATATATAAAAACACGCATCTTAGGATCCACGAGATTGAATTACAATTCGTATTACAATTCGTGATATTCGAAGACACTCCTACGTCAATCGTAGAAAAAAAAAAAAAAGAAAATACGAGCAAGATTACGTGTACAGGAAGAACTTTGAAGCTTCTCTCGCTCGTGAGAGAGGAGAGGAAAGCATTCTTCTAATTTATGGTACGTACTCGATAGATACTATTTACGACTAGCTAATAGAATACTAATGCATCCTGTATGAAACGATAAGACGAGAATATTCTCTCTAACGTCACTTTTTACTTAAACTTTTACTTAAACACATTCGAAGTTACTTGCCAAGAACAACAGTAAAACAAAAAAAGAAAAGAAAGAAAAAAAAATAATAAGAAAAAAAAAAGCAAAGACAAGATAATCAACTTTCTAAATGCTTTACTTACTATACCACAATAACGTTGACGTCAATCCGACGTCAAATGTGAATCCAATGTTAAACCAACAATCGTTCCTTATTAATCAACACTTTCAATTCGCGATTTAACAATTAAAGTGAAAACTAATCATTGTCAACAACGAGAAATTCGAAATATGTAACTTCACCAAAGAACGAATTGTTTATCTCTCATTATTAGCTTTCCCTGGGGGATGACTGACAACAAGTGGTTGCCGTCGCTTACGGAGGAAATTAATAGACGATTGGGCAATCAATTTCTGTTTAACTTTCGAAAAGCAATGGTAAAATGTAATATTCGAGTGAAATACTAGAGGATTTCATCTTTGACAGGAAATTAATCTTGACAGAATCTAAATGGTCGAATAACTAAACGACGTCGATAGTAGTAGAGAAGACGAAAACCCTTGGGAAAGAAGAAGAAAGGAGAGAAGAGAAGAAGGGTGTGATAGTGACTGTGATAGTAGTTGTAATAGTAGTAGTAATAGTAACCGTAAGTAATGGTAGTAGTAGTAGTAGTAGTAGTAGTAGTAGTAGTAGTAATAGTGGTAGTAGTATTACTAACAGTAGTAGTAGTAGTAGTAGGTAGTGATAGTAGTAGTACCAGCAGAAATGTTAAGTTCATGTATATGTGTAAGTACTATGTCGAGGGAAAAAGGTTCTTTCAAGGAAAAGCTGTTATCGGAGAATACAGGGTGTATTAAAGTAAGAAAAGCGTAACACACTCGTGGAAAGTCGATTCTTTATTATCGTCCCGGTGGGGTGGCGAGGATGGGACACCTGGAGTTTAAGCGAAGTGTTGTAGGATCGCCGTTTGAACGATCGACACGAAGAAGATTCGGGCATCGACGTAGAGCCTGAGCTTTTCTCAGTGATCGTCGGTGAGAGAAGGAGAGAGGGTGATTTAGGGGTAGAAACAGGGTGGGTGGCAAGAGGTGAAGAAGAGAGAACGAGAACGAGAGAGAGAAAGAGAGAGAGAGAGAGAGAGAGAGAGAGAGAAACGGAGAAAGAAAGAAAAAGAAAGAGAGAGAGATAGAGGGAGAGAGGGAGGAAGAGGAAAATGGAGGTGCGCCGCTCCTTTATGCGGCTCTACTCACGGGCTGGCGCACATGCGCCTCAACAAAACGCGGATCTTGCGCCCTGCAGCGTCGATGGGGTGCGTCCGTGCCGGCGACGCTCTTCGTAGTCGAGCTCCGTTGATTCGTACGATCTCTCTCTCTCTCTCTTTCTCTCTCTCTTTCTCTCTCTCTCTCTCTCGTTCTCTCTCTCTCTCTCTTACAGACATTCTCTCACTCGCTCTCTTATTCTCTCCCGATCACATCTCGAACCGTGTCACGTATCTGCTTTTACTCGTCTTGTCTCTGTGATGCTTTACCATCGAGAGGAGATCTCACGACGATCTCTCCGAAGATTCTTTCTGTACGCGTGATCATCGTTACACAGGTGTACGAATATTCACGTATTCTCAGTGGTTCACGTTCATTTCAACGTTATTCGATAACCATATCGAAATCCTTTCAACGACCTAGCCGAATCACACGGGAGAAAGAAAAATTCGATTGCGGACTACCCGAAGCGAGTTCAGTGTTGTTACCTAGGTAATCGTGGAAGACTCGAGGAAGTGTTCGATACTCCTCGTCGACTTGACTCGACTCGACTCGACTCGACTCGACTTGACTTGACTCGACTCGACTTGACTTGACTTGACTTGACTTGAGTTGAATTGACTTCAATTGAGTTGAGTTTACTTTCATTTCGTTTCTGACGACTTTTCTTTTATGGAACTCACATCTTTTCCAACGATCTCGAAGATAAATAAGAAAGGTCGTATCGTTTGACGGGCTATCAGATATTCATAAAAGGAATTACTATAGTCAAAGTTCAGTATACGTGGAATATACGTCGAGCCTAATCGTTCGGTTCGCTTATTAACAACGGACATAATTTCTGGTGTTCTCAACGTGTTTGATACATCGTGCGATGTTCCCTCATCTTTTGTCGTTTGGTTCGTCGCGCGTTGTATTATTAGATTCCGGAACGTTAAATAAATCTTCCTACGTAGGAAATAAGACGCCTCGTCTTAAAACGACGATCTCCGTAAACTCCCGAGAGAAAAATTCCCGTTTGGTATCGAGGATTCGATAATGGGAATTAACGAGGAAGACATTGCACTCGTGCCGATCATTTGAATATTCTTAAACGGCAACTTTAACGGATCTAATGAGTGACTCTGGATGTGTGCTGCGAAGGAATTCCTTTAAGATTTAATGTTTCGACGGCGACCATTGTCGACATAGTCGGAAGAAAGTGAACAACATTCGAAGATGGGCCTTGAGTTTGCTGTCTAACAGAAAAACAAAATAAATTGCCTATATATACATATATATATATATACACACATATATATACACATAATGATTTATCTATATCGACTAACGAATCGTTATTATTACAACGTAGAGAAAATTGCCTAACTTATATACATAGATACAGAAATACACAAAATATATGTCATCGAATGACATTTTCAATGAACTTACATGTACTACCTCGTGTATGCCTAACCAGAAGATTTTTCATCACGCGTGTGTGACAGTGATATATTACAACATAGACAAAAGGAATGTTTAATTAACGGACAGCTAAGAACCGATATATCTCATTAATTTTTTCTATCTATCTAGCTATTTCTCTCTCTCTCTCTCTCTCTCTCTCTCTCTCTCTCTCTCTCTCTCTCTCTCTCTTTCTCTCTTTTCTACAATCAAATTCCCGAGCAAAAAGTAAAGAAACTGTTCGTAAATTAATACGTCGAGAAGAAAATGGAACGGAGGGTGACTATTATTTTCAAATGCATCGCCCAGAAAACGTCGATAAAGACGAAATAGCCGTCGAGAAGCCAAGGATGTCACGTGAATCCCTCCACGGAAGATAGGACACGTTTCATAAAGTTTCATGCTCGCTACGAGCAAGAGGAAAAAGTTTCTTCCACTTCGGTGAGCCGATATGCTCGACGACACGGCCGTAGGAAGTCGAAAACCGATACGATAGAGAAGGGAAAACGATCTCTGATAAGGTGCGAAGGAAGTTACCAAGCTTTACGTTATATATGTGTATGTGTGTGTGTATATATTATATATATACATATATATATATAGATATATATACTTCTCTAGCAATTTTATCCTAGAATATACGTTCGTAAGTATTGAAAATCCTAATTCCAATTTTGTAATCTACGAAAACGATTTTTTTTATCCTGACAGATAATTTTGAAAATTTTCTTTTAGAAAAATTCTTCAATTGTACGATTAAATAGAAGTCCTTCAAAAGCATACGATTAATTTCTTCTTCGAATAGTTTCTTATTATTCAAAAATCACTTACGTCGTTGATATCCACATAGACACGTCCATAACACAATCTTGCATTTGCCACTTGCCACTGCTTTGACTCCTGACACCACCTTCAACGCACACATTTCCACTCGGTCTATAATCTTCGATCGATATTTAGCGTCTGCCTCGTAGTTTAACCCCTTCAGACAAATATAATTTTGTTAGATATTTATTTGTATCAGGTAGAAAGAGAGATTAATAGTTTAAAAATTGTTAATATTCAGTTTGTTAATTAGGTGTATATATATATATATATATGTATGTATGTATGTATGTATATATATATGTCTATATATAATACCTAATATTAAGGATATATATACATATACAATATATAATATCTGATATTAATTTAGTTCAAGTAATCAATTAATTTAGTTCTTTATGGATATTCGAAAGAATGTCTAAGTTATTCCAAATTTAATAAATAAATAAAAATGTAAATAACTCGTGGTAGAGACGGATAAAATCGCTTTGACGTATCAGACACAGTGTGACATTCTCAGCATTTCCCTTTCAGTATTTCTCTCTTTTTTTCCTCACCCGTTTTTTTCACGTTCCATCTTTCCCTTGAACTATTTTCTTTTCACGGAACTTGAAACTCAACGACCGTGTATAGCACGAATCTATTACCACGGTTGCACTTGCACACTCATATACGAATTATATCGTGACGGTCTCGCTTGTATCTGTGCTAATTACATTAAACGAGAAACGGGTCGGCTCCATGCGCGTGATTTTTCTTAAAAAAAAAAAAAAAAAAGAAAGAAAGAAAGAAAGGAAGAAAGAAAAAAAAGAAAAAAAAAGATAAAGATCGATATAATTTCTCAAAAACGACAAAGGAAGATTTATCTTTCCGAACGAATAACTTTGGATTTTTCTATAATTTACCAGTCGAGAACTTTAATGAGATAACTCGAAGAGTGTGCAAGTATAATTTACGGAACTACATGAATTATCCGTATCGTAAATAATCAGATACGTGTTGATTCTTACAATATTAAGATTGATACAGTGTTGCTATCGTTTACCTATATAAATAGGAGGATAAAAAGACTCCCCAATTCCAATCCTATTTTTCTTCATTTGACAAATTGATTTCATCAAAGTCACAACGACTTCTGTTTCCGTACTTTGTTTCAATCTGATAAAAACGAGTATACGTGAAATGTTCGATGAAATTCTGAATTATGCATATCAACTCGTAACCTAGAGATATATATTAGGATCGTGTTAATTTTTGATGTAAGATGTATATATTAGCGGGTATATGTATATATATAAACCTATGTTCAATTCTGAATTAGCATCCAAACTAAAGGATCATTAATCATTTTCGAAACTCGGTTGGTTTGAAATAAGCCATGAGCAGCAGTCTAACAATCCCTCACTATGACAGGTCGGGCATCTCACCAGATGGATGAGGACGGCGATACCAAAGGAACGGTAGAACAACGATAGGACGTTACCGCTTGCGGCTGCAGCTGCGGCGTCGATCGCTGCATCTGCAGCTGCGGCGGCAGCGGCAGCGACGGCGGTGGCGGCGGCGGCGGTGGTGGTGGTGGTGGTGGTGGTGGTGGTGCAATTAGGCGGCATAATGATGCAAAACACCGGCGACTATTACCAAAGGGCACCGAGATGTTGTCCCGGACGAAATGGGGGGAACACCGATTCCCTAAGAATCAGCAGTTCGGTACGAGGTGCTGAATTGCTTTGTTGTTGCTGTAGCTGCAGCACGTCCACTTCAACGAACACACCAGGATTATTAGCCAGCCTTGGTGTTTGCGTTCTCGTTCTTGGTTACACCCTGCTTGGTGCTTTCGCTTTTATGGCGTTAGAGGGTGGCCTTAAATCGGTAAGAAAACAAATCAAAAAGTATTTCGATCTAAGAGATAAAAGGACCTTTCAATAATATTCGATGACGTCGTTGCGTTTTTTGTAGGAGTCTTTGACAGACGTATCATCGAAAATTCCCAAGAGCGAGGAAGGATCTTACGGTCTTTCAACGTTGGAGGACGAAAATAGCGCCACAGAGTTAAGGGCAAGGACAGTCGAAAGACTTTGGAGTATAACCGAAGATTTGAATATTCTTTACAAGGAAAATTGGACGCGACTAGCAGCGAAAGAAATTCTTGAGTTTCAAGAAAATCTTTCGCGTGGTTTAAGGCGTACGTCACCTTACGAACCGCTGGCACCAACTCATCAATCGCGAGATAGCGAAATGGATAAACGACGATGGACGTTCAGTGGCAGTCTGCTTTATTCCCTAACGCTCATTACTACCATAGGTATATACCATAGGTTCTTGGTGAAAATAGTATAAAGTGTCAGTATGAGACAGAAACCGTGTAATATATAATTAACCATTTTGGTTTCTAGGATACGGTAATATAACTCCACGTACAGTCTGGGGTCGCCTAATTACCATAATCTACGCTCTAGCTGGTATACCTCTTATGTTGGTTTATCTAAGCACAGTGGGCGACGTTCTTGCTAGAAGTTTCCGACGTTTGTACGGTCGCATGTGCATTCCACGAAATTGCATTAAAAAACAACAACCACCACCACCTCCGCCGCCAGTCGGTGGTATCATGAGCAAATCCTACCGTTACGATAATCATATAGAAACAAAGACGGGGAATTATTATTCAACTAGTCGCGACAGTTCCTGCGACGATCTCGGGACACGAGGTACGAACAGTGCCATTTTACTCGATTGTGGTAGCGAAGGCCTCTTGCATGCTACTACTAGTTCGACGACCGCACTTCAGGTAAAATTTAAGTAGTACTTCACGGCGATCGGCGTTTCTTCCTAAATCAATTTACGTGAAAACGTTTGTATTGTCAGGATACGATGGCAGGCAATGGTAAACGCCATTTGCAACCGTGCTCGTTGTCGCCATCCTCGACCTCATCACCGGCGTATATGATGGAAACGTATTCCGTGAGAATACCCATTAGTTTGTGCTTGGTAATAATGCTGCTATACATATGCGGCGGTGCAGTGATGTTCAATCGTTTGGAGGGTTGGAGTCTTCTAGAAGGTGGTTATTTCTGCTTCACGAGTCTCGGAACCATCGGATTCGGAGATTTGATGCCGATTGGACGCAACGCACCATCGACTACCCTGAAAGAACTCAGCCTGTGTGCCTGCTCGTTGTATATACTCGCTGGAATGGGCCTGATAGCCATGTGCTTCAACCTCGTCCAGGAGGAGGTGGTACGCGTGGTCAGGGTCTTCGGTAGAACCTGTGGCATGTCATCGGGTGTGGTGGTCGGCCCTATTGGTGGTACAGGTATCCCTGACGAAGGCAGATTCAATGGGGAACGAGTAGAGAGACCTTTTGAAATGAATTTTCGTCTATAACGTTCGGCTTCTATGAAAGAGCAAAACGTTTTTAATTGACCGATACGAAGTAGCATCGTTTCGTGCCACTTTAACGTGTCACTTTATATATATGGAATTCGTTGAAAAAAATAAAATTTATGAAGCCCTTTAAACGAGATTGTAATTAAAAGTAATTAATCGTATAAAATCTCGTGTAAAATCGATAACAAGATATCGGATATCCCATTAATAAGTTTACGGTATCGGTAGAAAGCATTTGTCAATCTTGTATTTGTCAATAGATAATAAATTTATTTGAGGAGCCCTGATCGCTAACAATCGATGAAAATATTTCAAATGTTTCGAAAATGAAAATATCTTCAGGATATCCTGTGCTGTCTACTGGGCTAGTAACAATCTGAATAAATACAGCTGTTGTGTGTTACCCCACTATCATCTATTCAACATGTATATTGCTCAATTTATTTTCTACTGTCCTTGTTCGTAATAGGGACCACACCTGGAATCAAAGCCGAACTCGACGACGGAGGAGGTACCAGTGATTCAAGATTGTCGGAACAAGAAGAAGAAGCGATCGCCATGTCCACGGTGCCGTCATCCTGACAACACCAGGCCAGGATCCCTAGTGACGGGAAACTCCTGGCCCACCCGTCGAGTACTGCCATGAAATTGTCACCCGGTCATCATTCTTTGCCACGCAAAAAGACATCTACAGAAAAAAATATGTCAACATCTCAGATATTTCAACGTGGTCATCCAACGAGACGTAGCTGTTTATCGCCTCAATATCATCATCAACATCATCATCAACATCGTCAACAAGAAAGTTCTCTACATTTCGAATATTTTGTACCGAGAAGCGTTAGCGAGTTTAATTTAGCTGCTACTGTAGTTACCGATATCGCGGTAGCACCTTTACCTCCCACATCAGCTCTACGACCTTCTTCCGTAATCACACCACCAGCTTCTGGCCTTACAACCAATTCATCGGCAACAAATCAAGGACGTCTATTGGATGCTTCCAATACTACAACAAGAAGTCGAGAAAAAATGGTTACGTTTGAAGATGAAGGTGTTAATTGTGCCGGATCGGCATCTAATAGAAAAAATTTATCTAGCATCGATAATACCTTCATGTGATGAATGAAAAGAATGTGGAAAAGGAGAAGAAAGAAAGGAAGATGAGACGATGAACGTGAAGGACATTTACTTTAAGTGAGAGTACGAATTCGTTATATCTCTACGTAAAAAGAAAAAATAAATAAATAAAAATAAATGGTTTGATATGTATTTGGTTAGAAAATATAAACAGAATTAGCTAAAACGTGAAAAGAAAATAAATACGAAACAGAAATTAATGAAACGATTCTAATGAGAAAATGTTCTTTTATAATATATACCAATATCAGAAACTCATTGATTACAAGTATAGACTACACAGACAAAACTTGTGGGGTACTTTAATTAAAAAATGCTCAGTTATCATACAATAATCATGTACTCAGGGTATTGATAATGTAAAAACTTTCGTACGCTCTAACGACTGAATACACAGTTTTTTAATCTAACAAATGGAAAGATGAAAGTAAGAAAATACTTTTGCCTCTTGCTAATTTCCTGATATCAAATATCTAATCACATAGTACAACAAAAAAAAGGCTAATCAGAATATACAAAATTACAACTGCTAATACTCTGGTTGACAAAAGGATGCCTTCTATAGAGTGATATGAATCGTTCGACAACATTCATTCAAAACTGATATAATGATAAAATATATAAATCAGAAATATTATCTATGTCTATAATTTAATGCGCATGGAAATCAAGGTATTCAAATATGAAAAGAATCGAGATCACGTCACTAAAAATTTATGAGCACAAATTAAGATTTTTTTTTATTCATAAAATTAATTTAAAATTCTTTTAATTATATTCGAAATCTTGCACCAATAGATCTTTTAGTAATATTCTTTCCCAACTTTGTTCATTTATAATTGACTAAATAAATCTCTGATATACAATATTGACTGAAGAATAAGGCATATGTTTACAGCATATCAAAATTTATGTTATTGTGTTTCTTAAACGATTACTTTCGTATAATTAAAAAAAAAAAAAAAAAAAAAAAAAAATATTTATGTAATAAAGAAAATATAAAAACATTAAAGAAATGATAAAACTATGCTTGCACAAATAATCCTGTATAATTAATTGTAAATACTAATACATATGCTGTATAACAACTTCAACATATACATGTACAGACTACAAAATTATTGAAGTACTACTTTTCAAATAGATTATTGTAAAATGGTGACATTTCCCTTGTAGCTTTTTAATTCAATGTGCAATAATGCACCTGCTATTCATATAAATATGATTATCAAATAAATATTTAACAATTTATTAAATGTGACAGTCAACTCTGAAAGTTGCTATGGATTAACAAAATGCATTAATATGACATCTCTTATGATGTGAAATATCAAAAATAATTGGATATGTTTTTTCTTGCGTTAAATGTAAAGAAAAATATACGTTCCTCTTTCAAAATATATTTTTTATAATTATTTCAAGCTCCTTTATATGATTTCTTTGCAAATTAATCTCTAACGTTTATATTTGTTATTTTTAATATACTTTGTAAATTAATTTATGCATTATTCAAAGTTATACAAATATTTTTTGCGAATTTTCTATATTATGAAATTATAAAAATCTTACCAATTATACTATTGAATACATATAATGTAATTTCTGTAACATCTTGATCTCAATAATCCAACTCTTCCTCTTAATAATGATCCGTTTTATTATTTCTTCTATAACATGAATTCGAATTGGCCTTTGAATTTGATCCTGTATGTTTTTTAAATATTAAATTGTTTAACATCTCTAAAAATATAAAAGAATGTTAAATTTAAGAACTTGATTCTCTCTAAAATAATAATTTACCTTTCTATTATATACAAATAATATAGACATTCAAATATATGTTATATATATATTCTTTGTATATTAATATATATTATTTGTAAAAAATTTTCAAAATTATAAAAATATATTATTAAAAAATCAATTATAAAAAAAAACGTATACATAATTACATACAGTGAAAATGATATATAATAGACCTTTGAATTTAGATATTAAATTAGTCTGATCGCCACAATCAAATTCTTTGTTATCTGATCTTTCTTGTATAGTTTGATAAAGTACATATCCAACATCAATAACGTGATTGAATATAAATTGTAAGGTGCAAATTACGATGATCACGAGTATTGGTAAACACGTAGTAGTTTCAACATCGTCCAAAAATGCATTTACGGACTCTGGTAAGAAATCGTTACACATTCTTAATTTTTCGTATTAATAAGTTGTATAGTTTATATTTTTTTCCTTTTTAATCAGGCTATAATAAATACCGACAAAGTTTAATTTTGTATAGTTATCTATCCAAAAATAAAACACATTGTACACACACATAACTTCACGAACTTTAATTTGAAAATAGATAATCGATGTGCATTGTAAATTTGATTGAGAATGATATAATTAGTTGAATTAATAATATTAAATAATATGTTGTCAAGAGCAGCAATTTAATAACATTGTGATTGGTCAAATTATTCTTATCAGATAGATTTTTATCAATTTACTTCACATTGAATATTTTCTACGTAATCTTATAATTTCGTATCGTTTTATACCGACCAATCAACGAATCGCATTTTATAACGTATGACTATTAAGACTGTCATCGCCCTTGATTTTGTAATAGTTTACATCAACGATTTTAATACTAACATCCAACGTCTTTAAAAATAAGATAAGTCAAAGTTGAATTTAAGAATTATAATTATAATCATTGCTGATAAAAATATATACTAAATATTATATACGTCATATACATCTTACGTTATATATGATGATACTGATTTATAATAACAAAAGAAGAAAGAATGTATTTAAAAAAACAAGATAGAATATAACCAATCCACATTCGCTAGCTCTCGCAAAGATCTCCGTCGCTGTTTTATTGGTGAATTCTTTATGCCACACCGCGTTATGATTTTTCGCGCGAAATTTTAATAAATCGTGTCTTCGATAATTTGGACACGTGACCATACGTCACCAATAAACATAGCAACTCTCTTAATAACGGTGGAACGTAAAATCTTTCGATTAGATAAAATGTGGAAGGATTCTTCTTCACGTTTCGATAAGACAAATAGATCCGATGGTAGTATCGATTTCTCTTGCTTTTAATGTATAAGACCAAAGCGATCGATGTAACATTCAAACGAAATTTTTATATTATCGCATTCCTTTAATCAACTTTTACATATTTTCAATCAGAAATTATTTTGATTTAACTTTGTCCCAAGATATGATTAATTATAATAAATGTGTTAACTTTTTAAAGAAAATTAAGAGTTTTGAAAATTAGGAAATTAAAAAGATCAAAGATTACAAGATTAAGAAGCTCAAAGTATTCTTAAAATCAAGTAATTTTTAAAATTAGTTAGAAAAATCGGAAATAAATCTTTTTTGATGATCTTTTTCCTTCTTAAATCAAAATTATGGTAGGAATATAGAATGTGATTCAAATAATTTGGATGTCCTCAAATTAAAATTCAATCTCAATAGTATATAAATTCGATTCGTACGGTTTTTGTTTCATAAAGTTATAACTTTTTTATAGTATAATGATTACAGATTGTGATATAGTAGAAAATTATATAAAGCTATTGAAAGTGTATTCACACTTTAAATTAGATTATAAAGGGAGTTAAGAGAATATTTTTATATTTGATTTAAAAGCATTACCTTCTTTCATTCGAATAGGTTAGGTAGGACCCGCGTGGGCGCGATTGGTTCCAAACTTGACCGCAAATTTTCAATATTTAAAATTAATGATAGCATTTCCAAAATATAGAATCTGAAATTTAATAAAATAAATTAGATTTTGAATTTCCATCTTCTCTTTAATATTGTATTGATCATATAAAAAAGAATATTCATGAGATATTAATTTCTCAATTTACGTATAATATATTCAAACTTCAATGTGTTTGGAACACGAAGCGTTAACATGGTTACTCATAATTATTTAGAATCACGAAAGTGTTTTTTAATAGATTCGTTTAATATAAGACTTAGGAAGCAAAGATTTATTAAAAATCATTATGGTCGATACGGACGATGAGATCGATGCGTTAGAAAATTTTCCAGAAGATCAAGAAAATAATGATGAAACGATATCTGAAGACGTGCAAAAATATTACGATGTGGAAACACATATTTCAAAACCGTTTCGTGTAAAAAACGGAACAGTACCTATAAATATTTTAGAATTTGAGTATCCTTCCATGAGACTTCAAACTGTGACTTTGATTTATTCTGTATTTATTTTCCTAATTCCTTAACACTACTCAATAGTTATTCTTTTTCATATGATTGCCAGAAGTATTTTAATTTTTGTGTAGCCGATCCAAATACAATTATTTTTGCTTCTGGTAATATAATCCACTTTTTAGATGTACCTACGAAAAAAATATGGTTTAGGCGAGGTGCCACAGGAGGTGGAATTGGACATATAATTGTATGTATTGCTTTTAATTTAAATCTTATGTGAGAACTAAAAAATTTAGTTTTATTTTTTTTTTATGTAGAAAAATCCAACATTTAATCATATTGCTATTGGTGAAAATGGAATTGATCCTCCAATAATTATTTATAATTGGCCAAGCATGGAAATCATAACATGCCTCTTTGGTGGTACAAAAAGACAGTATTCTCATTTACATTATAGGTAATAGTGATAAAAAATATTTATATTCATTATGTGTATTTTTATATTTAACAATTTGATTAAAAGATTCAAGCATTTAACAAATTTGACATCTCTATTACACTTTAGTTCAGATGGATTATTATTAGTTTCACAAGGAGGAAGTCCAGATTATTTTATTACAATTTGGAAGTGGCAAGAATCCAAGATTTTATTGCAATGTAAATCCCACTCTCAAAGTATTTTTAATGTAATGTTTTCTACTTTTGTACCTGGCAGTTTAATTTCATGTGGTTCAGGACATATTAAATTTTGGAGAATGGCTCAAACTTTTACTGGTCTTAAACTTAAAAGTGGATCTGGTAGATTTGGAAGAACTGAAATTTCAGATATTATTGGAGCTTTTCAAATGCCTGATAAAAAGGTATAATTATAATATTTACATCTTTATTTTTATACTGTTTCAGTATTATCATTTTATTTTTCAAGTTATAGGTACTATCAGGTTGTGAATGGGGTAATATTTTATTATGGGATGAAGATTTGATTAAATTTGAAATTTCTAAAAAAAATAAAGAATTTTGTCATACAAAACCTATTGTACAATTTGAATATATCAATGCAGAGCTCTTTACTGTTGGTAGATAAAAATTCCATCATATAATAATCAATTGTATTATTTTAGTATAATTCAATTATACTTGTCACTTATATTTGTAGGAATGGATGGTTTTATACGCGTTTGGTTTTATGAAACTATAGATTTGGCAAATCCAGAACCAGAAGATCCATTCCTTGAAATTCAACCAATTTATGAGTTCTGCATCACTGAAAATGAAACCAAAGATTTAAAAAAAAATGCAATGCTAATGGGTATACAAAAACAAGAGCCAAATGATCCTGACAATACTTTTTGGTACGCTCAGGTAAATTATTTATAACTTCTCTCTCTCTCTCTCTCTCTCTCTCTCTCTCTCTCTCTATATATATATATATATATATATATATATATATATATATATATATATCTTTTCCTCAAGTATTTTATATTATCACATAGAAATTGATTTATATGGAAAAAAAATTTATTTTTAATATAAAAAATACATAGGATGGCAATGGTGGTTTATGGCTAATAGACTTAAATACTTTTAAAGAACCAGAAGTATCACAAAAGATATTTACTTGTCATGCAGGAGCTATAAGTGATATGGATGTTGCACAATGGGGACCATTTGTTGCAACTATTGGTATAGATGGTCGTTTACATATTTATAATTATGCAGAAAAAAAATTAATTCTTATTTATCATTTTCGTGATCCTGGTAAACAAGTTATATGGTTTCCATGTAAAGTAAGTTATTTTTTATTTACTGTAATATAAAATAAATAAATAAATAAACCATAATTTCATTACCTACTTTCAAGTAAAAATAAGTTCTTTCTTATTAATTTTATTTTTTAGATAGATGCAACTGGATCTGCACTTATATGTGCTTTTGATAGTGGTGTTATTCGTATGGTTATTGTAGCAGTATTAACTGCTAATAAACGTAACAATATAAAAGAAAACTTCACTAGATTAGTTCAAGTTTTGAAACCACATTCACAATCTATTAATGTAATGTCAATGAATCCGTCATACAGGTACACTAAAATATTACATAATACCTTTATAATTTTCATTAATTAATCGTGATAAAGAGAAATAATGCAGATGCCTATTGTTTCAGTTTATTAGTAACAGGTAGTGATGATTCCACTATATTTGTATTTAATATTTCTACTACTTCTACTTACCCTACTCTTCAGCCAATTGGTTATATTAAAATGCCTTCAGGGATAACTTGTATGACTTGGAAACCTAAACATGTTAATATTGATATTTTTCTTTTTTCATATTCAGTATTTTTTATATATATATATAATTTTATATAAGTATAATTTTTTAGATAAAAATACTTTTTAGGAATCAACATTATTGATTGGATGTATGAGGGGAGATTGGGGAGAAATTCAATTACCACAATCACCACAAGCATATGTTAAAACTAGTTATGAACTTACACTTTCTAAGCCTGCTTTATTTAAGTTTCATTCTGTAAAATCAGCTATAAGAATAGATATACTCAAGAAAGAGATTGAAAATAAAAAAATGATAAAAATAGCAAAGAAACGCGAAGAAATGGAAAGAATAAGAGAAGCAAATCCTGGCATTGAAATTGATGAAGAATCTTTCCTTAGTAACTAATTTTACCCATTAATTTGATATTTTTTAAAATGATATATTATTAACTTGTTTCATTTTTACAGTGGACTCTGAAGAGGATCCACCTCTTCCAAAAATTTACATCCCAGAAATACCAAACAAAATTTTAATGATTCAATATACCAATCAAGAAACAGTGTGGTTATCAATGGCTGGTTTTGATGCAGGGTACATGTATGAATATCCAGTACCAGAAAAAAGCAAAGTTATAAGACCAGAACCAATTAAATCTACTATAATCTGTGATGGAGATGATACAGAAATAAGAAGTTGTCTTTCATAGTAGGTTAAAGAAATAATAGAAATTTATTATAATAAAAATTAGTATGAATGTGAATCAGCATGATGTTTCCTTTACTGTAGTAAACAGGGAAAATATTTGTTTTTGGGTATGGAATGTGGTGAAATCAGAGTTTGTAGAGTTAATCCAGAAGATCATACAGATCTTTCAGATTATTGGATTTTACCTATGCATGACAATTACAACGGATATATACCAAAAATGTTACTTAGTTATGATCATACAATACTTCTTACATGCGGACATGATGGAAATCTTTTTTCTTATAAAATCAATGATGACACAGCTGATGAAAAAATAGATATACCACAACCAAGCGTACCTGTGCGATCGGTAACGTTTTGATCTAAATTTATTTCAATATAATATATAAATGAATTGTTTATTTATAATCATTTAAATGCAGTTGGATGGTATACATGATGTGGAAGATATAGAAGAACCTGAACATCCTACTCTTGAAGACATTATTGTAAAAACAGAACATGACAAAGTTGTAGCTTTAGCGAAAGAGAAAAAAGAAAAAACTCTTGAGATATTACATGAATTAACTGCAAAGTATACGAAAATAGTAGATAGGTATGTAGTATCATTGTTTGTAATTTAAATAGAAATGGAAAAAGTAATCCTTTTTATTTCAATGGAATATAGGAATCGAAATCTATTAAAATCACAGCAAATTCCACATAAAAATTTTGAATTAGATCCACGAATCACTGCCGATTTGAATAACCAATTGAAAATGCAAATGGATTTAATACACAGAAAGGAAGCATTTCAAATTGAAAAGAGTACACTTGCCTTAAAAAAGCTAATGGACCACTTTATTGAACCTATTACATGTATACCTTTTGCTGTTTGTAGAATACTGTAAGAATATATATTTATATTTTTAAAAATTATTAATGTTATCATATTATTATTAAAAGAAAATATATTACTAATTATTTTATTATAAATTTAGAAAGCCAGATACAATGGTACACTCGATACGAGAACATAAACTGGATAGTAACTTTGAAAATATTTACACAGAAGTCATAAATTGCATTGAAAAAAGCAAAAAATTAATGACGTAATTATATATATATATACTTTAATAAATAGTATTTATATAAAGAGGGGTAGTGTGTGTATGTGTATATGCATCATCTTTTGATTATCTAAACAGATGCATTAACTAATTCTTTTTTTTTATATAAAAAAAAGTACTATATCCTTAACTTATACTTATAGAAAAAAAGAAAAGGAATTGACAACAGAAGAAATTGAAGAACAAGACGAACAAAAAATAAAAGGTGCAGAAAGCTTTCTAAAAAGTCTTAATCTCTCTGGCATAGAGCATAAGCTAAGCACACAAATAATTCATATGTTAGGAAAATATAAAACATGGAGAGCAAAATTGGAGGAACGTCAAAAAGAAGTTTGTAAAAAATTATGATATTTGTATGAAAATTATCATAAGATAATCAAAAATATTATTTTACACATTATATATTTTTTATAGTGGAACTTAATGCCAAAAAAAGAATTGGATCCTAATATCAAACATCCAGATGATATAGCAGCTATTAAATTGGCAAAACAAACGATTGGTGTATATAATCTAAAAGATTCACCAAAATTGGAAGTACAAAATCAGATAGAAAATTTAACAATGATTAAATACAAGCAATATTTAGATTGCAAAAAGAGGGTAAGTGTATTAATTATAAATATGTAATTGTGTTTTTATGATAATAAAAACATTTCTTCTTATTGGTAAATTATTTAACAAACATAATAACAAACATGATTACATATTAATGATGTAGCTTCATTATCTACGTGATAATTTCAATACAAAATTAAAAAAAGTTAGAGCAGAAAAGCAAAATTTATATTTAAAAATTTTGCAATTAATTAAAACATTAAAGAAAATTCATGCAGAAATACCAAAACATAATATAAAAACTTTACCTAATTTACCTATAACTGACAATGATATTGAATTCCCCGAAGAAAATTTGCAAGTATGTAGAAAATTATGATATATCATACCTAAAAATTAAACTAAATAAATATATTGATATAAAATTTTACATAGTTTGAAAAATATGTATCAATCACGGAGCAAGCAAAACATTACAAAGAATCAATATCTATATATGAAATTCCTGATTCAATGAGTGACTTAATAGAAGAGGAATATGAAGTTTTATTATTAGAAAGAAAAATTACGGAGATAAATGAGGAATTTAGTTTTCTAGAGCCAGATACATCTGAGAGAAGAATTAAAACAAGGTCAATTGTTCATTCCAAATTATTACAAGGATTGAATTCTGCTGATCATGGTGAAACACTATGGGAACGTGAAATGAAACATTCTCGTATGTTACGTAAAATTTATGAACAAGATTGTATTTTACGATATATTGAAAATACTTACAAAGAATTTGATAAACAATTGGATGAATTAGAACAAGAAAGACTTGACATTGTTGCAGAAAGTATATATATGAACTTGCATTTGTTAACACTTCATCAAGAATATATCATATTGAGAGAATACGAAGCAAAAGAAACTTTATTGAGAAAAAATGTTGATGAGAAATTAGAAGAAGAAGCTGCTATAATACAAAAGGTTAAGATAAACAAAAAATTTCGTACTATTTAAAATTCTCTTTCTATTTTTATAATGATTTTGGTAATGATAAAACATCACTTTAACATTTCTTGTTATTTTTTATCAGATACATGTAACTAATAATAAAATAGAACGCAAAAAGAAAAATATTAATAAATTGCAAGAATCAATACAAGATATTGCTTATGAATACATGACAAGTATCCAAAGTAATAAGTTTCAAAACTTTTTGCGTAAAATATTTAAAAAAACATACAAATTACCAAAGGAGCTTGATGGTAAATAAATTACTTAAAAAATACAAATAAGTATAATAAAAATGTTGAAAATTTTCAAATTACATTATTTTTATTTTGTAGATGCTGAGACATCAAGCACTACAACGACTGAAACAACTTCTGAAGAAGATGAAGAAGGAAGCATTGACAGTAAAGATATTGGATATATTTATTTTGATGAGAGTATATGCCCTGTAGGATGTGACAAAGCGTTATATGATATGGCGTTTGTTATGAGAGAAAAACGTTATGAATGTGAATATGAGATTAAAGAGGAAAATAAGACAATAGAAAAGTTACAAAAGGAAGTAGAGATGGATACCAAAAAATTAAAAACCTTCAAAGATTTACTTAAAACGAATGTTGATGAATTGGAAAAATTTATGGTAATATAATAATATGAAAAACAACTATATTATAAAAATGATCATTTATGCATCTATAGTTATTTTATTACAGTTGGAGAAACAAAGAAAATTGAATGATATAGATGTGACAATAATTCTTAAATTTCATCAATTACAACATTTTATTAATTCTTATACTGTATCAAGTATACAAGAATCTATTGTATTTGATAAAACAAGATTATCTCATTTACATGATAGAGTAGGAGAATTACAACAAGAAACATTCAACTTATATGCTAAACAAAAGTACGTAAAAAAAAATATTATATAATATAGAAATTAATATTTCAATTATTGATTTTATATGAATAGGAATAATTATATATGATAATACAAATTACAGAACCAATAAAGTCCATCTATATAGAATGAAAATTGATTGTAAGCATATGAAGAATGAAATCAAAAATTTGAAAAATAAAATAAAAGAAGAGATGAAAAAGAAATTTGGCCAAACGATATCATTAACAGCTATGTATGAAACAGTATTACAAAGAATGGTCTATAATATTAAAAGTGATTTATCTGAAATTATGAAATCATATGAAGAACAACTTAAATGTGAATAAATTTTTTAGAAATAAAAATTCTATAATTAACTTAAAAAGATCACTATATAATAATTACGTTTTGTAGGTATTAAAGAAAAATATAGTGAACAAGTAATGGTGCTAGGAAAACTTATCCAAGATAATACAGAAAAATTAAGTTTTTTAACTATCCTAGAGGAAGAGCAGTTAGCTCTTAGAAAAGTTTTAAAACAAGTTCCCATATCTGAAGCAAGCATGATTGAAACATTTTTATATTGTATAAGAAACTTTAATACATACTTAAATTCTTTTTTATAATTTTAGGAAGATATGTTACAAATAGAATTGCAGTACAAGCTAGATATAGTGAAGTTAGAGACCATTCTTGCTAGTCAAAAAGAACAGAAAGAGCTATTTCTTGCTGATATAAAAAATCTTAGTATGAAATCAGGAGCATTACCTCCTATTTATCATAAATCTAATTATAAGAAAAATTTGAATGAAAGTGAACTAAATAAATTGACAACTAATATAGGTAAAAACAATTTTATGTAAAATGTTGATACGTACAATTTACCTTTTATTTTAAAATTTATAAGATATAAAATAAATTTTAATATTGTGTATAAAAATGTATTTTTGTAGTAAACTCGAACAATTATGAAATAACTATGTCATCATCGGATGTTAAAGAAAGTAACTTGGCAACTTTGGTTTGTATTATTTTTTAAATATTATTCATTATATTTAAAACTGTTACGTATATATATGTATGTATATATATAATAAAATATGAATAATAGATTCACTATTTGATCTCACGAGTCATAGAATCCTTCTTGGGAACAGAACAAGCAAAGCAATTAAAGCAAGAAATGTTTGAAGACATTGTATCAGCCTTCACAAATATTAGTAACACTGAAGAAATTCAAGCATGTATTGAGCAAATTATGAAATATATTGAAAATGTTCTCCCAATGGATGAAAGAGAAACGATAGATATCGTGCGTGAAACAATTAAAGAAAGTTTGTATGACATTATACAAAGGTTGGTGTTGATATTAACGATTAGATATTAAATATTATAATCAATTTATCTAATTTTTCAAATTGATATCCTATTTACAGAAAAATAATCTTAGATGCAAATGCGGAACAATTTATAGATAGTGGTAAAAAAAAGATCGAAGAATAACCTAATCTTAATAAATTGAGATCAGTATATTCCAGAAATGTAAACTTCTTTTATTATAATTAAATATAAACATTTGTATACAATAGATATTTTAGTTTATGTATGTAACAATTTTGTTGTCCCTTGGCTTTCAATTGCATTACTTACTAATCTAGTCTAACTATGAGGTAATATAATTTAATCTAATCATCAAAGATATTTGCATTATAGATTTATACAATATTTTAGTATCATTGTAATATATCGTATTAAGTTTAGAATTATCAATTTAAGGTTTCTTCTTAAACAAGGCACAGCGTCATCAAAAAATTCACTGTTTTAAAAGTTATTTATATATCGAGGTAATATCATTGCATCATTATTATTGAAAAATTTGAAGCATATATATGTATGATACGGAAATAAAGTAAAAACATAAAATGTAAAGATAATATTTCTCACGACTTATTGTTCTTAGATGCTTTCACAGATTGTCAAACAACTTTTAATTAATTAATACAAAAAAAAAAAAATAAATGGTAGAAAATCTTTGAATTATAAAAATATTTATAACATATTGTCATATAAATATTTATAAAACATATAAATATTTATAACATGTATTTCTTAACTGCTTAAATTATTTTCATTACTACTTTAACAATTTTTGCAAAAATTATTAATATAATTATATTTCTAAATGTATCATTTTTTTTACATGACTTAATATTTAAAATAAAACTTTTTACAATGACTATATATGGGATATAATTTAAGAAAAATTTTGTAAGGAAATTTGTTTTTTGTAAGAAAACTATTATAATCTTGAACTCAAATGTAAATTTGATTAAGAATTAATATTAATCAAAATTGTCATGTTTAATCAATAGTTCCTATTGAAAAATGCTTTGTATTAAATTCATTAGCAATACTGCAACAAAAAATAATGATTTTCAGTAAAAAAAAATTATTTAAGTTGTTTACTGGATAATAATGAATATGAATAAATGTTGTCACTTCTTTGTAAAACTTTTTAGAATAGGATAAATATTGTCAAAGGCTTCATAAATTTCTTGTCGAACCTTGGCACCTACATAATTATGAAATAATAAAGGATTTTTATTTAAAAAAAAATGTTATAAGTGTTTCAAGGAGAAATTGTTACTTACCTGTAAGCACAACTTTACCAGATACAAATATAAGTAATACTATTCGTGGTTTAACCATTCTATATATTAAACCAGGAAATAATTCAGGTTCATAAGAAGAGAATTGTCCATGTGTAAGTACTAAACCTTCTAGCCTAATAGGAAATTTGACATCGCAACTGCCTACCATATTTTGTATCTTAAAATCCAGGAACTTTGCCTAGATGCACAACAAAAGAATTAAACACCTAATTTAATTAAAATATTTGAATTAAAATATTTATTATATAGTAATTAACAGAATACTAACTGGAAAACCTAATTTTTGAATAATTCTTGCATATTTTCTTGCTGCTAAACGAGAATCTTCTTCACTTTTTGCACCTGTACAGACCATTTTCCCACTACTAAATATAAGAGCTGTTGTCCTAGGTTCTCGTATACGCATAATAACTGCTGCAAATCTTTTTGGATTGTATTCTGCATTTCTAGCATGTAATGCAATTTTTTTTAAATCTAATTTACAACTTAGATTTACAGTGGACACAATATTCCTAAGGTATTATAAAAATATTATATTCTTTGTTATCATATTAAAAAATGGTAATTAAATACATACTGTAATTGTGGTAAAATACCAGGATCTGCTGATGCAGGAGTCATAGGTGTCATAGGTCCAGGTGTAGATGGTCCTATAGATGATGGTGCAATAGGATTATTTGGTTGTCCTAAGGGAGACATCATATTTTGCTGTAAAATTATAAGGTATTTAAATTCTTTTTCTTTCTGACAATTTCATTTTAGTTCATTATATATAGCCCTTAATTTTAATTTATCTTATTTGTTTAATTACTGGTGTTTGTGGCTGCATAAGACTCTGAGGTGTAGCAAAAGACGGAGTTGGCGCATAAGTATGCATCGTTTTTTGTGGTGTTGTAATCATAAGCATACTGCTCTGTACATTTGGACTCATAGAATGTAATTGTTGTAATTGATATTGTTGTGGTTGCTGCTGTTGTTGTTGCTGTTGCTGCTGCAATGCATTTGGTAATATTTGTTGATCCTCTTCTGGCTGATGTAAAGGAGTACCAATGCTAGGTATACTGAAGCCAGGACTTGGTAGCATTTGATCCATTTTGACTTTATAAATAATATCACTTTGGCACAGTCAATATTATTAATGTAATAAAAAACGTATTTTGTGTGCTATCAATATTTCATAACCACTATATCACAGTTTCATTTTTATATATTTTACAGTTATTAAATAAGGTTTTTGTATAAGTTTTATACTTATTGAATAAGATTAACTCATGTGAAATTAATATTTTTCATATTTTAGTTATGAACATTGTTATTTCTTGCTTTAAAAAAAAAATCAGTGAATATACATACATATATACATACATAAATTCGATCTACCCCAATAATTACTAAAAATTTATACTGTTTTCTTTTAATCCATGAATGTAACGTTCCACATTTAAGTTTCGTTTGTTTACTACAGTCACACACAAAGTTTTGTTGAATTTGACACTATTACCAACTACGCATGATTAATTCTCTGTATCTGTTAATACGTACTTCTTTTTATCTCAAAATTTTTATGATAATTGGTCAATGTAATGAAAAAAGAAAGATAAATTTCTTATTTTATGTAGTGAAAAACACAAAGTATTTTTATTATATTTAAATTAAAAAATATATATATAAGATTGTTATATAAGATTTGTTAACATCATATATTAAAATATAATAAATATTACAATTTGCACAGAACACGGTTGTGAATAGTGACTTAAGGAAAAGATATCGTTTTAATGAAAACTAGAAATGTCACTGGCTCAGGTCAGATCAGGTCAGATTAGGTTGCACCGATGAAGTGATGACAGTATCAACCACGTAATCCGATATAAACACCTCAATGGATTTATGAAAATTAAGTTATATTGATAAGAATTGTAATATACAAATTAATACAAAATGTTTAAAAAATTTAAAGATAAACTTGCCGAAGAGATGAAACAATCGCCTGCCAGATTGCAAGCGAGTATGCAGCAAATGGCGCAGGTTTTGCATTTTAATTAATTTTCTATTTAAATCTAATGCAAAATATTCTTTACATATAAAATAATTCTTTTTCTAGGCAGTTATATCTCCAGCTCAGTCTAATAGTTCCATACAAGAATTACCAATGACAGTAGAAAGTAATGACTTAACCAAAAAAACGGATGGTATACATTCTCATTTTTACTTTTTTATAAGAATTATAAGTTTATAGCATGAGATAAAAACTTTATGGTAATAAGAAAGTATTTTTTTTTTATATATCTATATATATATATGGTTCACAATTATTACTTAATTTATTATTTAGACAACTATATGATATCGTAAATATATATCATATACTATGCTTATAGACACTGTCAAGAATAATTCCATAAAGAACACATTTCAAAATGTTGAACTTGTACCACCTTTATCAAATTCAGTAGATGTATCCAGAAGATCATCTGTGAACAGTGTAACCAGTGATGTCACTTCTTTATTTCCACTTTATGAAAGCCCTAAGAATTTATATCATATACAGGTATATATTAATATCTATTATTAAAAGTAGTATAAATTGCATAAATAATATATTTAGGCAAATATGATTATTTTACTTTTAGTCTGATATAGATCAATCTGCCACTGAAGTAGATGATGACATTAATACACAACTTGATAGAGTTACAAAAGATCAATTGTATTTGGCATATAAAAAAGTTCAAGCAAAATACCATAAATATCGTGGACGATATACAGATTTGGTAAAACATTATCAAGATCTAGAACGAGTTAAAACAAAATTAGAATCTGTTTTGGTAGAAACACAAGATAATGTATTAAGAAGAGTTGGAGATTTAAAAGAACAATGCCAATTAGAACAACAAGCAAAAGCACATTTAGAAGAAGTATTAAGAAATGATATTGAAGAAAAAAATCATATTATAGATACATTAAATACAAAGGTAATTTTGAGGATTTTTCTTATATTTATAAATGAAAAAATATACAAAATTATTAAGAGTATATTGTATATATATGTTATGTATTTTTTCAAAACATAATAGTACTTTGTATACATTCTATAATGAAGTACTTATTGCAGATTAAACTTCTTCAAGGAAACATACCACCTACAGAAAACTTAATGCTACTAGATAGCGACGAAGGACATAATAGTACTGCTAATGTTATGGAACCAAAAAAAGAATTAACTGACACTGCAGATGATAATTCTATATTAGTAGCTGAAAATACGCAACTTAAAAATAAATTGATTAAATTAGAAACAGTTGTAGTGAAGTATAAGAATACTTTAAAACGAGGTGAAAACTTAGTCAAAAAATATAAAGAAATATTGGAGGAAAATAACATATTAAAACGTGATTATGAAGCTCTAAAATCTTCTAGTTTAGAAAATGCAGAAATTTTGCAGAAAGAATTAAGTATAGCACGAGATGAAGTTTCGAATTTAACAGAACAAGTGAACACTTTAAAAAGGCGCGAAGAAGAATCTGTAATATCTCTAGCTGAAAATAAACTTTCAATTCATAGAGAACTTGAAGGTAAAGAGGAGCAAATAAAACAGCTTCAATTTGATTTAAAACATACAATGGAAAATAAAGAAAATTTAACCGAAATTGTTGAGAAGTATAAAACAGAATTAGAACAGTTAAAAATACAATATAATATACAAAATTTGGATGCAGATCAAAAGGATAACATTCAAGATACATTAAAAGGTAAATTTTTTAAAATAACAATTTATACAATTTGTTAAATATAATAATTTGCCTGGAAATGAATTACAGGTTATGCAGAAAGTATAGAAAGTCATAATATATCAAAAGAAAGTGATGCTGTAAATGAAAATGAAATGTTGGACAAACTGAAACATGATTTAACAGAAAAGGAAGCAGAATTACAGAAAGTAAAAGTAACTTTACAGGAAACCCAAACACTATCTAAAGAATATCAATGTGACACAGAAAAATTCCAAAATGAACTTTCAAACTTAAAGATTAAATATGTAGAATTAAAGAAAGAACATGATGCACAAATAATTATTACAGATGAAAGAAAAAAAGAAGCTGAAACAACTATTGAAAAATTGCAAATGACAGTACAAAGCCTTGATAAAGAATTAGAAAATATGAGATATGCTTTGTCAGACAGAGATCAAGTATGTGAAACTTTCAATTTGAAAATACAAGAATATGCATCAATGTTGGAAAAAGCTAATAACAAATTATCGGTACAAGATCTAGAAATAAAAAAACTTAATGATCAATTATCTAATGAAAATGAAATAACTAAATTACAAAATACAATAGGAAACAAGGAAGCAGAATTAATTGATCTTCATAATAAATTGAAATATTATAAAGATACAATTAGTGAATTAACTCAACAAGTAGATATAAAAAGTTCTAAAATAGATTTACTTAATAAAGAAAAGATATCCTTTACAAATAAACTCTTATGTTTTAAAACAAATACAGAAAAACTTAAAGAAGATTGCACGTACTTAAGAAATAATGTTAACGAAATATTCCAAGATCATAACAATAAGATAAATAGTTTAAACTTTTATTTACAGGACATTTTAATGGAAAAAGAAAACATTAAAAAAGAAGTAGAGATTCTACATACGAAATTGAAAGCTTCTGAACAAAAAATTAATAAATTGATGGAAGTAGAAACAGAATTAACAAAGATTAAACAGCAAAAAACAGTTTTAGAGTGCGAGCTAAAAGAATACAAGACGAAAGTAGAACATATGAAGAAACTGGAAGCTGAAAGCCATAATAAATCGAACATTGAAATTAACAGATTTATAACTGAAATTGATAATCTGAATTTCAAAATACATGATCTGCAGCAAATGCAAGTTTTAATAGAAAAGAAAAAAGAAAATGAAATAGGACATTTAGAAAAAGGAATGATAGACTTGAAAAAGAAGTATGAAGATGCAACGAACGTAATAAAAACATTAGAGGATAAGAAATCAGAATGTAATTTGCTGCAAGAAGAATTAGAACATTTAAAATCCAAGATTTTATTTTTACACAATAATAATACTAAAAATGATATTGAAATGAATGAACTTCATGAGAAAATATTAAGAAAAGAATCAGAAATGGTTGATTTACAAATCAAACTTCAAGATCATGCAAAATTAGTTGAAGAGTATGCTAAAAAAAATGCAGAATTGGAGAAAATTTATCAAAATACAAATAAAGATCACATGGAAGAAACTATGAAATTAAATAGTTCAAATAATATCTTACAACAAATGATTGATACAAAAGATGCCCAATTGAATAAATTAGAAGCGATTAAAGAACAGCAAGACAAGAACTTACTATATAGTGAAAAAAAAATACAAGATTTAACTGTAGCACTTGACGAGTTTAGAACTGAAAATCTAAATATGTCACAAACAATAGAAACATTATCAAAAGAAATAGAAGCATTAAAAAATGAAAATCATCAATTAGAGACACTGAAAACTGAAAATGAATTAATAAATGCTGAATTGGTACAATTAAAGTCAATTAGAGATCAAATTTGTGAAGAAAATACAAATTTAAACGTAAAACAATCTGAACTTATACAATCTCATGAAAAACTTAATAAAATGAAAGAAACATTGAATGAAAAAGTATTAGAATATCAAAAAAATAAAGAAGACCTTCTCTGTGATATAAAAGAATTACAAAAAAATATTGACTCTTATAAGCAAACATTGAACGTGCAAAATGAAGAGTTAAAATGCATAAAAAATCAATTGCAAGAAACGAATACAAAAGTGGATTCTCAAACCAAAATATTACAAGAACGTAATAAAGAATTGCAGAAAACAAAACAAGAATTTGAAGAACAAACTCAACAATTATGTGATAAAAGTACTGCATTAGATCTAGCTTTAAAAGATATGCAGTCATTGCAAGAAGAAAAAAATATACTTTCTGACAATGTAATAAAACTAGAAGAGCAACTAACAGATTTAAAAGCTAGAAACTTGAACAAAACTCCATTTAAACATATTAATGAAACGCTAACAACCTTTCAATTGGAGAAACTAAAAAATGGAGAACTTATTTTGGATGAACACCTTGCAAACTTGTCAGCTTCTACAGTTTTAAAACTGGATGTTGAAAACAAGCATTTAATGGCAAGGATAGAAAATATTATGGAACAAGAAAAGTCAAAATTGAAATTATTGGAAGTAAAAGAAGAAAATTTGTTACAAGAAAATGAAAAATTAAAACTTTTAAGTACAAATGAACTTGAGAAAAAAATAATAGAAATAGATACATTAAAAACTACAATGAAAGCAAAAGAAGAAGAAATTAACGAATTAAAATTACAAATAGAATCATTAACTGATTTGAAAGATAAACTTGATAGCAAATTACAAACAACAGATAATAAAACGGTAGAACAAAATCTCGTAGAAGAAAGTAATAGATTACAAGAAGAAAACAAAAAACTAGAAGCTGATTTAGATGAAGCAATAATAACATTTCATGCTAAAGAATCACAAATGTATATGATCAATAATCAATTAAAAAATCAAACTGATCAATTAAAAGAAGAATTAAAAATGCATGAAGAAGAACAAAATATCAGATTAAAACAATTAGTCAAAGAATTTCAAGCTCAACTACAAGATAAAGAAGAGGAATTACAGTCAGCACTGGAAAAACGATTTGGTAAGCTAATATTATATTCATATTTTTAAAGAAAATAACTAAATATAAATATATATATATATATATAAATGTTCAATTTATATAGATTATCAACAAAGTTATGAATCCAATCTTTTACAACAATACAAAGAGCAATTAAAAGATTTTCAAGTTGAATTAACAACAAAATCAGAACAACTTGAAAATCTTATTTTGGAGAATAAAAAGTTGACAACAGAAAAAGAAAATGAGATAAAAGTTTTAACAGAAAATATTGCATCTATTAGGAAAGAACATGTAAATGAGCTCAGAGAAATTGAACAAAAGTGGAAAACTATTTTACAACAAAGAAGTGACAGATTAGAGGCTAAACATGAAGAAGAAATCAAAGAATTGACAAGAGAATGGAAAAATGAAAGAAAGGTATAAATATACATTTGTTATAGTTTCATCTAACTTAATATTTTTACCAATCTGTTGCTAAAGGTTATTTAAAGCACCTATGTCATTTATTTTACTATATTTTCATTTGCTGATTACATATGTTTTTTTACATTTTTTTTTCTTTTTTCTCATATATATATATATATATATATATATATATATATATATATATATATATATATATATATATTCTTTAAGTTTTGCTTTTGTTTTCTAATTTTTCTTTCATTCTTATTTTAGCTTGACACAAAAATTGACACAGCAACAGAGGTAACATTATTTTTAATGGTAACATGTTAATACATTGTACTTTAAATAGCATTTAATTTTATTTTATATATTATTTCTATAGGAATTGGAAAATACTTCTTGTATAGCAATGGCTGCAATACAGTCAAATACTGGTTCATTCCATACATTTCAACAAACATTGGCATCACAAAGTCGTGAATTGGCTGAACTCAGGAAATTAGTAAAATTAAGGCATGAAACTTTAGAAGACTCAACAGAAATAGAATATCTTAGAAATATTTTATATGAATATATGATGGGAAAAGAAACAATGGTGCTTGCTAAAGTAATTGCTGCAGTTGTAAAATTTGATCAAGAACAAACAGCAAAAATACTTAAAAAAGAAGAAGACAAATTAACACTGGTAACAATAAATTAAATATCACATATATAGATTAAAACGATTACAAATTTTCATGTAGTATAATAATTATACATAATCATTTTTCAGCTTGGATCACTTGGCCTTACATAGAATACAATAATGTAAGATGACTAAAAATATATAATATGATAATTAAGTAATATCATGAGATCAAGAACTATGTTAGCTTAACAAACCATCTAAAAAATGATCTTTTGTTACTTATATATAAATATAGCTCTGTTTGTATAAATTAATTTTTTTTTTTGTAACTGCAGTTGATATATACTTTAGCATTAATATTTGATAGAAATAAGTACAGTTATAAGTATATGGTATATAAAGGAAATATTTCACAAAGAAATAATTTATCTATCCATTTAATAAGTTAAGTTCGAATGTAAATTTGTAGTAGCTTTTATAAAAAATTTTTCATCTTGTTAACATAGAGAATTGTTTCTGTAACAAGATTATTATATAATAATATATAACTAAAGTACATAGCAATTTAATTATAAGTTAAGAAATGAAATAATGATAATAATTGTATATAAACATTGTATTATTTTATTTAATATAATTATGAAAAATTAACAATTTTAATTAATTAAATATTTCTTACTAAATTCGTTCAATATTGTATTAAAAGATATTTATATAATATGTATATAATGTTTTAAAGTAAGAAATGTGTCTCATATAGAATATTTTATAGTTTTAAGTGTCTTGATTCAAAAAAACGTTTTCTCTCAGAAAGAGGGAGTGACATAAATCCCCAGCGTTTTTCATTTCCATCAATGTGATAACATTTTTCTCCATCCTTTTCCATAAGTGATCTCAATGCAATATTTTTTTTCAGTTCTTTTTCATAATATTCCTTTCCTCCATTTATATAACTTAAACCTAACTGTGATATATTTTCATCGATAGTAGCATCAATACGACAACGTACAGCATCTTTAAATGCAACCCAGAAAGCACACCCAACTAATGTAAAAAATAAATACAATATACGACGATATGATGCTTTTTTCTCATATAAATTAAATTTATGTGTTATATTACTATAAATTGATGTCATGATAATGACAATACAAGATAAACTACCTGCAGATAAATATACCTCATTACTCATAATTTTTAAAATTTCACGTGCTATTACATATTTTTGTGCATTTTTCGAAAGTACTAAACTATTAAATAAATCATTTGCTTCTTCTCTCATTCGATCAAGTTCTTTATTATTTATAACTAATTTCTCAACTGCTGCATCAGCAGTATCATGAAATAAGAAATTTGAAGGAATACCAATAATTCCTCCAAACATTTTATTTAATGTCCCAGCTTGAAAAGGATGAAAACCAAAAACATAAAATGGTTTTATGAGAGACTGAGTATTTTCGGGAAGTTTTAAGTCATCCATTACCTCTTTACATAGTTCTTTCACTTTATTATTTATACGTAGTCTTACGCCACGACTATAAATCAACAATATTTTATCAAATCAATAAACTTGGATTACGGTTTCTGTAATTTATATCCCTAAAATAAATATCTTTACATACCGATAAAAGGCAACAGTATTCTCCAATTTATCAAGAAATATTGTATGTGGCATAAGATTAACACAGTACGCTGTAATGCTTGCAGAAATTCCAAAAATGAGATGAAATTTACGTCTTCTATAGTACATCTTAAATATATTTTTTTAAATCTACAACAAATAATTTTATAAACAATTATATTAATTATATGAATTTATAATGAATACACAATTATTAAATTTACATTCTAATATAACCAATACTTTATGCATTGAATAAATCTCACAAATATCAATCATACATTATTTACTGTTAGAGCATGCAGCGCTATCTATATCGTTTTGAAGTATCATCTACCGGTAATTGTTTGAACTAATTTAAAAAATATATTCCGATGATAAGAACTTCATTCGTTTATGTATAAAAGCCTTATAGAATCTAAACAAATATATATTGCATAGAATAACAGTTATTGTATTAGTGTGACTTTATATTCCGACGAGTGAAAATCAAAGTTCTCACAGGATGCGTTTCCTGCAAGTAATAACTAAAAGTTCATGCAAGTATATTTCTACATCACTCGTTTTTATAATGTTTTATACAATTTATCTTATTTTAGAATGAAATTGCGAAGTGGGAATACTTGGCCACACAACATAATTGGACCTTCGACCGACTTTGACAATTATTAATTCAATTTTGCTTTGTATTTCAACAAGTACACATCGCAGTTCTCACAGGACGACTAGGAATGTATAGTTTCTTTTATTAATGCACTATTTATTATATAACGAGATAAAGCACGAATCAACACTTGCAATTTAGTTATTTGTCCAATTAGTTGTGTAATATAGTTACCTGTCTCTGTCACGTCGTCTTCTCTTATGCATTAATCTTCAACTAGACTTCAGCAAACTGTATTCTCAATCTGAGTTCTCTTAATCATCTGAAAGCTTAGACGTGATCTTTAATAAAAAATATAAATTATTATATCAATAAAAAAATATTATATTGCATATATGTATATAACTTCAAAATAGATATAATAATGAATACATTAAATAATGAAACAATCTATTTATAAATCTATTAAAGAAATGGACATTATGGAAAGATAGAAAAAATCATTATGAAACATAGTAAATTTTGATTGAATTTAAATGCAGCCATTAGCTCGATAGTACTTGCGTTATTTATATTTATTATATATCGCAACTAATATCGATTTCCAGGTCTCACCGCATGGAGGTTGCTGCATGTGGAGACCCACGGGCTAAGACTCTACTGTTAATATAAATTATTCTAGAACCAATTAGAACCATAATATAGAATCATTATTATTATATATCCAATAAAAATTATTATAATTTGAAAAAAGAAACAAAATCAATCGCGAAACGAATCAAAAATTTTTTTCTAATCAATCGAGATTAGACGAAAATTTATGAATCCGTTTGATGTCGACCTACCTACCCGGAAAAGGGAAGAGAGCACTTCAATGAAACTCTATTCCCTAACGCGACTAATGGTGGATGCTGAAACAAAACGATTATGCTGAAATGAAAAGTGCAACATAATAATTAATATATATGTAATCTATATAGATTATATATAGAATATATATATATATATATTATAAAATATTATGACAATAAAAGTAAATAATATTATGAAGATATCTCTCTATTATCTAAAATGCAACAGAAATAATTTAATCTTTTGTAAGATTAAAAATCGGTCATTCTATATTTCTTTTTTTGCATGGCATATATTATTTTATTATCTAACACTTCATTATAAATATATATAATTTCTTCAGAAGCTGTAAACAGTTCACCTGTGTATCTGTGAACATAAAACATCTAAACCATGTTACAATTAAACAAGATGCAATCATTATAATACGCGAATTTTATATAATAAACCAATAGTCAGTCACCTGTGAACATAAAACATCAAAAATATTTCGTAATTGAATAAAAAGTTATCAAAATAATATACGAATCTTATATAATAAACCAATAGTCAGTCACCTGTGAACATAAAACATCAAAAATATTTCGTAATTAAATAAAAAGTTATCAAAATAATATACGAATCTTATATAATAAACCAATAGTCAGTCACCTGTGAACATAAAACATTAAAAAAATTTCGTAATTAAATAAGAAGCAATCAAAATTTACATAATAAAAAACTTGCATAATAAATCAATCAAATATAAAACATCAATTTTGTAATCAAATAAGAAGCTATTAACATGCGAATTTTATATAATAAACCAGTAGTTATCTGTGAACATAAGAAACTTATAACGTTATTATTTTCTGAAAAGAGTAAATAATTTTCAATTAATTAGATGGAAAGTAATTTTTTCACACATTCACACATTCACACATGAAAACAACAATAACGAGAAGACAGATCAAAATGAATGGAATCGAATCTTGCCAACTTAGACGATATTTTCTGAAACAGAAATAAATTCTGTGTAAATTAATAAAAAATTTTTTTCGATATATCAAATGAATAGTAGAAATAATTGAAAACAATCCATTCTTTTCATTCATCCCCATTGTTTTTCATCTCCAATTCTTCATCCAAGTCCTCAATAATTAAACGCATTATTATTTTGCTATCATGACTAGAACAAAATCTGAAACACAAATCAATTTTATATAATGCATTTTAATCTTTATTAATTTATTTTGATGTCATATGATAATATTACAAACCTTGAAATATTATTTCTTTTTATGTTACTAATACCCATTGATAAAAGGATTGTATTTCGTAATAGTCAGCCTTGAAACTTTAAACTAATACATTCTGTAACAAAAAACTATATAAAAAAGCATGTGTGGAAAATGAAATTATATATAAAATAAACGGTCAAAAATTCTTTTTGACAGTTTTTCCTTTTTGAAAAAATAAGCATTAATATGAACAAATTAGTATTAAACATTTCAAATTTTCAATGCATTAGAAAATGTGTTTTACCTTTAAACAAGATTATGAAATTATCCATGACTTTCATCCACAAATATAAAAATCCAAAAAAAAATTATATATGAAATCGTGAAATATTTAGTACACACAAATTAATTTTGAATTTAATTTTTAATTCACTAAATTTTGCAAATTACTCAAGATACGTTATGAAAAAAGAAAAAAATTGTGAATATTTCACAATAATTAAAAATGAATTTTAAGTCGCGTAAAAAAAAAGACAACAGAAAGAACAAAAAATATACTGTTGCTTGGATCGTATTATAAAATGCATACACAATTTTGTATACTGCCATAAACATATTCATAACGAGATCAGATCTATAATTAATCGACAGATTACAAATATTTCATTTTTTACGTTTATATTAATGCGAAGTATGCAGTTACATCAAGTATCTAATATTTATATTACATCATATATATATATAATAGATTTTTATCTATTAAATTACAAAAAAAAATATTGTAATACAATTTTACAATTTTAAAACCATATATATAAAATATAATTAATTATAAGAAATAATAATGCAATACTAAATCTTAAAAAAAAAACAAGATTATATATACATATATATATTTGAGATAAAATAGTTTTAATATTCTTGTATATTATTTTTACAAATTTGTATTATAAATTCATTTTATCACTACTGCTTGCTTTAACAGATCCTAACTTCCCTAATTACATCAAGTCTTATAGATTTTTAATCAGAATAATTAGAATCTATGTAAAATGATGATGATATATCATACAAGTTACGTAAAATGACTCTTACAATAATTGCCGTTTTACCGTAAGAGCCGTTTTACAACTTGCAAAAAATCTGTATTGGTATTGGATAAACAAAATATATATATAAATATATCATCATAAAAAGAGAACAGATATAAAAAAGATAAAGAAAGAATTATTGATTTATTAACAATCATATACAAATTTCAGAATTATTTTGAAATAAAAATCTACATGCTTGAGTATCCAGGTGCATTCCTGAATGCAAACCTGTCCCTGAACTATTTATCGCCCACACTCCTGAGTATGGGACAGCCTTTTCATTCGTTTTATTTATATATCAAGACTTATACATTTTTCTTCCGTAAAATAATTATATTTCTTTCAAATATGAATAAACATTTGTTAATAATCTTTGTTTCAATCATTATACCTTCTTAACATTTCTTATGAAACTTTCATATATATAATAAAAATACTCCCCTCTTTCTCTCTCATATATATACTTATTAATTCTGTCACTTTATATTCACTTGTTAATAATTTCGGAATAAAAATGTATATCCTTGACATATCTTATGCACTCCTGAGTGCAAGGCTGTTATTTTTGTATCATATCGCTCGCTTAGCAAGATTTAAACATTTCTAATTTAGAATGATTCAAATTCTTTTTTCATTCACCTGCACTCTATTTAAGTATAAATACATTATTATATTAGGAGGAGGATGAAATAATCTTCAATTATTATAAATAAATATTATTTCTTTAAAAAAATAAGATAAGACTGGAATATATAAATATTTATTTATTATATACTTTCATAAGTGCATTTTCATTTTGATCATTCGAAACGAGAAATGTATATCCTTACTATAATATGTTCATCTGCATTCCTGAATGCAGGCATGTACTTACTATGACCTATCATATGCACTTCTGAGTGCAGGCAAGCCATTTCAATCGCTTCATTTATATACCAAGACTTATGCATTTTTATTCCAAAAATATTCATACTTCTCTTAAATACGTATAAATATTTGTTAATAATCTTTGTATCATTCATTAATAATCTTCTTAATATTTCTTATGAAACTTTCATATATATAATAAAAATACTCCCTCTTTCTCTCTCTCATATATATTTATTAAGTTTTTCATCACATATTTATTTGTTGATAATTTTGGAATAAATATGTATATCCTTGACATATTGTAATATGCACTCCTGAGTGCTGGCTGCCGTTTATGTCGCTTCATTCATCTAGCAAGACTTATACATATCTTATCGGAATGATTCAAATTTTCTTTTAATCCATTTGCACCATTTAAATATCATTCAACTATTATATATGGAATAAAATTAAATTTCATTTATTTATTGTTAAACAAATTTAATATCGTATATTGAAAAAAATATCACCAGAGTTCGACGTATTTATATATTTCTGCATTAAGTATCCTTATTAGTGCATTCATTCATCTTTGATTATTCCGAATGTGAAATGTATATCCTTACTATAATTTGTTCATTTGCATTCCTGAATGCAATCATGTACTTACTATGAACCTTTCTTATGCACTCCTGAGTGCAAGCAAGCCATTATATTTGTTTCATTTATATACCAAGACTTATGCCTTTTTATTCCAAAATATATTTATATTTCTTTCAAATGTATATAAACATTCATTAATAATCTTTGTATCATTCGTTATATTTTCTTAATATTTCTTATGAAACTTTAATATATATAATAAAAATACTCTTACTTCCCCCCCCCCTCGCTCTTTCTCTCTCTCATATATATTTATTAAGTCTTTCATATCATATTCATTTGTTAATAATTTTGGAATAAAAATGCATACTCTTGACATATTTTAATATGCACTCCTGAGTGCTGGCTGCCATTTTATATATTCATCTGCATTCCTGAATGCAGCTATTTCAATTCATCATCAAGTCTTGTAGATTTTTAATCAGAACAACCAAAATAAATAGAATAATCAGAATAATTAGATTAATCAGATTAATCAGAATAATCAGAATTATATTGCAAAAAGATAATGAGGGTGAGGATGGAGATGATAACGATAATGATTACCACATAAGAGTCATTTTACAACTCGTGGTAAAGCTGTGTTGACACTGAAATATGCATATATCTCGTATATATACATACACATTATGAAATTATGAACATGAAAAAATATGATTAAAATGATTATTCTGAATTAAAAATCAACATGCTTGGGTATCCAAATGCACTCTTGAGTGCAATGCTGCTGCAGGCCACGGATGTCCACACAATATTTAACGAGCGTGACTCTATTTTTCTAACTAAAAATATATTGTAAAAAAAAGACTCTACTTTAAAACTTTAAAATGCAAGGACTCGACTTTCATTTAAGAAGAAAAAATGCAAGGACTCGACTTTAATTTAAAACAGAAAATGCAATGACTCGACTTTAATTTAAAAAGAAAAATGCAAGGACTCGACTTAAATTTAAAATGAAAAGAGGGAGGGCTTGAATTTAATTAGAAAGAAAAAAAATAAAAATAAAAATAAAAATAGAAAATGCAAAGGGCTTGATTCTACTCTGAAATGAAAAATTAACTCTACTTTTAAAAAATACAATGACTCGACTTTAGTTTAAGAAAAAATTGCAATGACTATTAATTAATAACTAACTGCAAAAGCTTGACTCTAATCGCAAAATTCCTAAGTTTTCACGAACGCGAGTGCGGAATACCGTAGCAAGGAGATGGAATGGTCCATCATCTCCATTCAGGAACAAACTACTACGAGCATAAGTGTCAACGTGGTAAAGGGTAAAAGGGATTTTGATAAGACCACAAGCCATTAACGAAGGGTTCGACATACCGACCACCTTTGAAAAATGACTTGTAGTCGATAGTTGCCCTCTTGAGCCACAATATGTGGGGGCCTCTTCAGCACATAGCCACTTCTTGCTTCGTGCCCTAACCACTGCATTGGAGCATTCCTTACGTGCGACGCAAGATAAGTTTACGCATCAAAAAACGCCCTACCGTTCGAAGCAACGCACCCACAAAGATTGACATACTGCAGTGGTTGCTACTACAAGAATGAAATCGTCCCTAAGCTAAACCGACCTAATCCCGACCTGATCTCACTTTACGCAACAAGACTCAAACCACTCGTGTAAACGCACGAATTAAACGAGACGCAATAGTCGCAAGCTAAGGGGTTGGGAAGTGAAAAGACATTTTCGCACGCAGGTTTGTTCTGTTCTTTTCTTTTTTTTCTCTCTCTCTTTTTTCTTAACCTAACGAGAGGTAAGCGCTTGCGACGTAAAGTATCGATTTCTTCTAAATAGTATAACCACTGAAGTATGGCAAATTTCGCGAATGAATCACCCCAAACGGCACTGACGAGTCCCAACACGTATTCTCAACTGCGTTTTCTACTCTGCCTAGGTGCGTCTCGATTTTCTAACGATCTTTATTTATTTATGTATTTATTTAATTTATAAAAAAAAATAAAAATAAAAGATTCATATAGAAACATGTCGACTAACTCGTAAAGCTATCCTAGCCTGCGGACAATCAATGGACTCGAAGAATCCACCAACCGTACACAATAACACAGGCACATTTAATCGAATGCTCCAGCAGACATAATATTCACTCTATTCGATGAACCTATTACATACTAACATTAACTCGTTGCACTTAACAGATGGATATAGTTTCGGTAAAATGTCAAGATCACAAGAACTGTAATACTTTCATTTTACTTATGCAGGTATATTCTATATCTAAATAAGAAATATATAGATAGTAAATATCTTAAGAATCGCGAAGTGCAAGAATTAATTTAAAACTAAGTATCCAACTAATTCAAAATCCTTTGCTAAGTTCAAAAGATATGGGATGTATCTGATGTTCTCATAGGGTGCAAAGTTTTTCGAACTGTTTGATACTAATTTATTTCGCATGCAAAGTGTCAGCAAAAAATGTAGGAAAAAAAAAATTAAAGAAAAAATATAAAAAGATAAAATTCAGCCATGCTGAAAGATCGTAAAATTTGCTGAAACTTCACAAATCCCCCGAGGAAGGACTTCCCACTCCTGAGTGGGAATCGCATCCTTACCCGGTCCCTACCTACTTAAAATTAATTGACACATTCACTCAGAAAAGTATGCTACCTGCCTGCCTATGACCTATATTTAAAAAGTGCAAACATTCACACCAACACATACACTCCACGGTTCTCTCACACTCCACCAGGGTGCAAAAGCCTACACTAGAGAGCATGCCCCGGGGCACCTCCGACACCCTAGTTCAACCACGTATTTTTTCTAATATATTTAGGAGTACGTACCATTTGCTGAAATCGACTGCCAAGGCTAATGATTATTGCATATATGACTAAAGCAAAAATACTAGTACATACTAGTATACATATAGATACTAGTAATATATACGAGTATTTAAAATTTTCCACAAAAATGTGGTAACTACTATGCAAACCGATATTAATATAATTATATATTAGATATATATTTATTTAAAAGTTATCGCGAAACGATGTACAATGCACTTCCTAAAACGCACATACAAGTGCAAGGTACACCGTGCAATCACCAGCACAATGACAGCCGCTGAAAAGGAAACTTAAAACTAAATCCACACTGACTGTTTCTCACCCATACGAGTAACACCTGGGTTAAACGCATAGATGAGAACGCAGAAAGCATGGGGGGAGAAAGGGGTATTAGTATATTAGTGCTGAAAATCCTGAGCTAAAAAATGATTAATTTATAATATATATAAAAAAATATATAAAAAAATATATAAAAATATATATATATAAAAAATTTAAGCGGACTGTGACTCTAGAGTCTCTTTGCACGTCTTATTAGCAAGAGCTCAAGCAAGGATGGATGATGGTAGGCGGTCACCACATACGAGTGTGACCACCACATATGGGTTTTACCACTAAAAGTGGTAAAAAAATAATAAGTGGCAAAAATAGTTTTGCAACCCCACCTGTATGCACCGCTTAAGGGCCTTTGAGCGACCCGCGGTAGGCAGTCGTTGACATGGAGGGATGAAATATGCACATAGCTAATATATATGCATACGCATTATGCAGTTATGAAATTTCATTATTAAAAAATATATAATTCTAATAAAAAACCTCGGACGACTCCTTTCATTAAATGGCTGTTCTAATGAAAGAACGGGATTATAATCCACCACTTAACTGCCAGAATCTGTCCGTCGCGGAAGGGGTTTGTCTTCTTGTTCATTTATGGGTAAATCGATATTTTGAAATATCGAAGTAAATCGCGATTAAATGGACTAAGTACGAAGCAATGCATGTAACGTAAACCACGTTATATGCTTTATACGAAATCGGGTAAATTAATGCCCGATTTCATTACTAATATCGCGAGCAAAAACGAAAAGAGAAAAAAGTGCTAATAAACAGCACTATAGATTAAACGACTTTGAAACAAGAAGACCCTGGCCTGAGCTATATATATGCACATAATAATAATAATAAAATATTCACAAGAAAATATCTAACCAAACATAGGGACCACTCGTGAATAAAATCAAAGATTTTAATCACAGACACTTTTGCTCGTTTCGGACATGGGACGTCTACGAATACAACCAGTAACCCGTGCCGATAAGGACCTTTCATCCTCGGCATGATGGGCACCAGAGGAACTTTAAATTTTTCACTTACTACTTAAGAAGTTCTGCGATGGCTCCAAAACACTCGTCCCCCTCGTAGGAGGTTGAATGATGTCGTGAAGTTGATTGAAATTATCGTTGATTCGATGAATCGTTGAATCGATGAATCTGTAATATAAAAAAGAACAAAAAAAGATTAATTATATGTTCCATATCGAACTAATATATTTATGAATGAATGAAAATGATTAAAAAAAAATATATATATGATTTAAACGATGAACGAAAGAAGTTACGATTGCAAGAAAGAAATATACTTACATATAATTGTATCCAGATGAAGCTTTACGTTCGTCGGTAAAGATGAAGAGGATGAATTTTTAAATTCACACTTTCGACCATTACAATATTTATCGCAACGCAATCCTCTTCCACCGAATAGGCCGAAAGTGTGTTAATTATTCTAACAACGCGGCGGACATATGATTTTAACAAGAATATATCATAAATTCTTGTTTTTGATTTTACTAACGCGACCGAGAAATTCTAAACGGCGAACAACACTGACTCTAATTCGCGATTTTATTTTATTTTATTTTTAAAGCAATCTATTCGATTGCAAAACAATCAAACTAACTCGCACAAGCACTGACTCTAAGATCGCATTGCGCGCGATCTACAACTGAAGACCTGTTGAATAAAAATTGTTAAAGCAAGCTGTGGCGTTTACTTCTACAATTTATATCGTATTAAATATTATATATTAAATATTAAATGTTCGATATTAAATATCATATATCATATTATTCAAATTACATGATTTAAAATCATAAATTTATATTACATCTTCTGTACGTTATAATAATAATTAAAAAAAATACTATTCAAAAGATGTAACTGCAATACTTGTAAGCTATATTAAAATAAATGAATATGTAAAAGTAAACGATCGAAATCGCGTTGTATCTATCGTTTAAAAATAGATATAATCGCGATAGGAATATATTCACAGAAGTATACTAACTGCGTGGATACCTATAAATTAGAATAGATATAGCATTAAAGTAAAACTAGACAAGGAGCAGTAAAATTGAAATTATAATATTTATAATATTAATTAAACGATTAAACGTATCTTGAAATTGTATTCTATTTTAATTGAACTTTTATTATACTTTAATTACATTTTCATTATTCTCGGTGTTTCTTAATATTTTTTAAATTCAATGGAAAATATGTTTCAAAAAATTTTTAATAAAGTAAAATTTAATCAAAATTATTTTCTAATACACCGAACGTCAGCCTTTGGCCCGGTAGTGCGTACGTTGTATAATATAAAATATACAAACGTTCGCAATACCGATTTCCGAATCCCACCACAAGGAGGTAGCTGCGTAGGGGATCCATATATAAATTAAAAAAAAAATATAAAATATTATATAATAAAAGTTCTGGATATAATAGAGCATAGAAACTTATAATAAGACTACGATAGAACACATGAAATTGTATAACACAATAGATAGTTTGTTAGAATTAACATCTAATTTTTTATATTAATTAAAATTAAATTAAAATTTCAAATTCAATGGTGAATATTATATTAGTCAATATGATGAATAATTATTTGAAAATATTCAAACTATTATTAATAGAGAATAAGATTATGCACGTAAATGTGATTTGCATATTCAACATATAAATGCTATATTATATATTGAAATCTAATAGGATATAAAATAAGATTAATAAGCTGTAAATGATTAAATCAAGATTATAAAATATTATTTATAATGTAAATGAAAAATTAGACGAACCAAAATTGAAGAAGCAGGAACAAGTCTGAACACGTCTGGACGGCTGCTGATACAAACGAAGAATGTGTAGAAATGAACTAAGAAAGTCGTTCTCCTGGTCGTCCTTTGATTGTTTACATGTGCTATTGTCGGTACCTCTTATATACTGTGTACAGTGTAGCGTATACAAATCCATGTATATAGATATACCTATAACAGAATAATATCACGCTTTTTCTTTTGTTGCTAGCCGGAGACTCATTTCCAAGAATTTCAATTCAAGGAATTATTTGGCAATTGGTAGAGATACTTTAAAGCTATTATTTATACGCTATCTTTCTCTGTTTATTAAGGAGCTCATTATATGTATTTAAGAACAGATTTTTAATTTAAAAATATAAGCATATAATAGTGAACATAAGTAGAATAGAAAATATAATATTTAACCTGAAAAAAGTTAATAAAAATAAATAAAAGTAAATGTATATATATATATATATATATATATATATATATATATATATATATATGATTATACACTATATGTAATATATATATGATTGTATACCTATATGTATATATATATGATCGTATTCATGTTTATGTGCGTGCATGCATGTGTGTGTGTGTGTGAGTGTATATGATCATATATGAAAATCGAATTTAATACAAAATATCAATCGATTACAACTATCAATGCAAAATTATTGATCAGAGTATCATTAAAAAGCGAGAGAAGTATTAATATTGCGAGAATAAAACAGGAAAATAGAAGAAAAAATACGACGCGAAAGCTCCCTGGGCGATCAACGAGAGGCTGACTTTATTTTTGCGAATATCTTTTTAACGCGATAATGCCCAGACTTACGAACGCGGCCTCATGAAAATCGCGCGTTTGTCTATCGATTGATATATAGGAAAAGGGTGTACGTTAGAAAAAATTTGCTAATTACCTGTAATTATGCGGAGCGACGAAACACCATGTACACTTGTCACTGCGTCCAAGATGGCGATGAGACTAGTGGCAAGGAAGGAAAGTAGTCCTTATAATCCGATGACGTCATCACAGGTACAATCGAGTCAAATCAAATATTATATTTTTCAATGAAAAATAATAAAAAATATAATATAAGTACGTAGATAATACGATATGGATGACAAATATTATTAATTCGAATTTGAAACATAGACAATAATTTTCTAATGAAAACATTATATTTTTTAAAGATATAGAAACGTTAAATAGATACGCACTTGTATCACAAAGTTATCCCTATGCTTTATACATTACGCGAAATAATGAGTAATTGTTAAATCAAAATAATTCGATGGATTTATGTATTGATGCATATATACACACACAAACATATATATATATATATATATATATATATCTGTATATATGACTACATATATATTTTATAAATATTTGAGAAAAATAATACTTCTTTGAATTTTTATTTAGACATATCGAATAATTACATAATTTATAATCGAAGTAATATATCATGTGTCGATAATAATCATACATAATCGAGAATCAAAAAGAAACCAGGAGAAATAATAAATATGTAAATAAATATATACAGAACTAATCATTGAAATGTATCATTGAAACGATCACGAAAACTACTCATTATTTATGGACAGTACTAACCTATATAAATAACAAGAACTGAATTGGCTTACTAACCTAATTTATTTTTTCTCTTCTGTCTTTTTCGAAGCGAAAGCAAATGACAAAAAAAAAGAAAGAAAAAACACAGATGTAACTATTGTCGAGCTCGGAACAACGCACCGACATTCGTAATAATCGTATTACACATATACACACATATACGTATATTATACATGCATAAATTCTTCGAAACGTCTAGTATTCACGCATTCTCACAGATTATGTTTTTTCATTTTTCACAGTTGCTCAGGAGACAAAGAGAGAAGTATGTTTAACGGTAGTAGCTGTTGATCCTTCAAACGACGAACATCTTGTTCTGGGAGACGAAGAACGATACACCAACACTGATTCTAATTCGATGCTCTTCTTATTTTCGTGAAATTCTTGAAAATCTGAAAAATGTGAAATCTCATATTAATACAGGATAAAATTAAAGGTGTGTGTGTGAAAAAAGAAGAAAATTAAAAAACTGTATGTGTATTTATAATCTGTAAAAATATCCATATACGTGTGCGTGTGTGTGTGTGTGTTTGAAAATCGAATATAATATAAAATATCGATCTATGGTGATTATAAACGCAAAATTATTGATCAGAGTATTGTTAAAAAGCGGGAGAAGTATCGATATTGAGAAAATTAAGCTGGAAAATCGAAAAAAAAGTACGATGCAATAGCTCCCCGGTGGATCAACGAGACCGATTTTATTTTCGCAAATAACTTTTAAACGCAACGATGTTCCGATTTGAGAATGCGGCCTTTTGAAAATCGTTTATTTAGCTATCGATTGGTGTATAGTAATAAAGTGTACGGTGGAAAAAATCTTCTAATTACTTGTAACGGGGAGCCATATTTGGTTGGTACAAACCGAAGCAGCAATGGCGTCATCTACAACGTGAAGGTGTAGCTTCGCGTTGTACGTACATATTGCGTCATTTTAGAAATATTACGCATTAATAAATATATTAATTTTTCTTAACATTTCATTGAAAAATAGCACAAAATATAATATTCAATCGCAAAAAGGATCATTGAAAATTGTTATGAAACGTCTTACTACTTTCTATTAAGTTATATAAAATTCCCGCCAAATACGTAAATACCCGCGTAATAATATACGTAGGTTTCTTCTGTCTTTTACTTCGGGTGTCAAAAGATAATTAATTAATAAATGGAATAATCAAAGAATTTATCTTTTCCATGATCAATATCTCTTGTAAATGTTCGAAAAGAATGATATTTAATTATATTTACCTATAGATTGATCTATAAATATTAATTCATAAATAATTTCTGTTCGAGAGTATTTATTATGTACTCGTTGGTAGCCAGAAGTTCTAATCGCTTCGGAAGAAGAAAAAGCTGCAACGAAGAAGAGATTCATCTGAATAAGGGAAGAAAAAAAAAGGATTTCGTCTAGATTTTCGAACATTACTGATCTGTATAAATTCTAAAAAGCATTAGCACATCGACCAATATTATTTTTTGCAAAAGTATCTGTATTTCATCGCAAAAGATGTGGACAAACATAATCACTCTCGTTTGCTGTCACACAGATGCTGAACACATTCACACAAATACATGGAACCGAGTATAAAAGATTGTCTCCAAGCTGTGAATCTATAAACCTGTGTAAATTGATACGCTGCATTCATAATCTTTTAGAAAAATTCTTTCAATGCGAAGGTAAGCACGAACCAATATTGTTTTATTTGCTTGTAAATATTTACTATATAGCTACATAAGATTTCGAATTAGTTTTCTTTTGTATTCCGACTAGTGAATATCGAATCTTTCCAAAGGCGTAAGCTCAGAAATTAATATTTCCGATAATTTTACATTTATTTAAACAGTTTTTAATAATTGCACAGTTTTAATATTTAAACAATACTATATTCGTTTAACATTACAAAGATAGGTGAGAGAAATAAAATAACTAGTTTATAATTTTAATACTTCGAAATTTTCGTTTTGCGATCATTGGCTTTGTGTAATACGAATATATACGGCTTTTATTTACTTTGACTATTATTTTATTAGTTTCCTTTTGTATGTCGACGAGTGCACATCGCAGTTCACGTAGTACGCATTCTTTGGAAGTAATAGAGAAGAATCAATGTAAGTACATAATTATATCTCTCATTCTTTCAATATTCTATACGATTTATTTCGTTTTAGAAGGAAATTGTGGAGTGGGGATAGTGGGTTTCCCGAGATGACAACAAAGTCGAGCGTTCGACCGATTTTGATAGTTAATGGTTCAGTCTTGCTACGAATTTCGAAGAGTACACATCGTAGTTCACGTAGTATGCATTCCTTGGAGGTAATAGAGAAGAGTCAATGTAAGTACATAATTATATCTCTCATTCTTTCAATATTCTATACGATTTATTTCGTTTTAGAATGAAATTGTGGAGTGGGGATAGTGGGCTTCCCGAGATGACAACAAAGTCGAGCGTTCGACCGATTTTAATAGTTAATGGTTCAGTCTTGCTACGTATTTCGAAGAGTACATATCGCAGTTCACGTAGTATGCATTCTTTGGAGGTAATAGAGAAGAGTCAATGTAAGTACATAATTATATCTCTCATTCTTTCAATACTCTATACGATTTATTTCGTTTTAGAATGAAATTGTGGAGTGGGGATAGTGGTCTTCCCGAGATGACAACAAAGTCGAGCGTTCGACCGATTTTGATAGTTAATGGTTCAGTCTTGCTACGAATTTCGAAGAGTACATATCGCAGTTCACGTAGTATGCATTCTTTGGAGGTAATAGAGAAGAGTCAATGTAAGTACATAATTATATCTCTCATTCTTTCAATACTCTATACGATTTATTTCGTTTTAGAATGAAATTGTGGAGTGGGGATAGTGGTCTTCCCGAGATGACAACAAAGTCGAGCGTTCGACCGATTTCGATAGTTAATGGTTCAGTCTTGCTACGTATTTCGAAGAGTACATATCGCAGTTCACGTAGTATGCATTCTTTGGAGGTAATAGAGAAGAGTCGATGTAAGTACATAATTATATCACTCATTCTTTCAATATTCTATACGATTTATTTGGTTTTAGAATGAAATGGAGGAGTGGGGATATTCTCCCACTCGTGACGACAATATAAGCGCACAGCTACTGGTTCAGTCTTGCTACGAATTTCGAAGAGTACACATCGCAGTTCTCGTAATACGTATTCTCCACAAATAATAACAAAGAGTTAATGTAAGTATGTTATTATCACTAGTTCTTTCAATATTCTATATGATTTATTTCGTTTTAGAATCAAATTATGGAGGTGGGGATACTTTCCCAGCTATGACGCCAATAAAATGGACTATGACAGCTGCTGGTTCAGTCTTGCCTTGAATTTCGACGAGTACACATCGCAGTTCTCGTAGTACGCATTCTTTGGAAGTAACACAGAAGAGTCGATGTAAGTACATAATTATATCACTCATTCTTTCAATATTCTATACAATTTATTTCGTTTTAGAAGGAAATTGTGGAGTGGGGATAGTGGGTTTCCCGAGATGACAACAAAGTCGAGCGTTCGACCGATTTTGATAGTTAATGGTTCAGTCTTGCTACGAATTTCGAAGAGTACACATCGTAGTTCACGTAGTATGCATTCTTTGGAGGTAATAGAGAAGAGTCAATGTAAGTACATAATTATATCTCTCATTCTTTCAATATTCTATACGATTTATTTCGTTTTAGAATGAAATTGTGGAGTGGGGATAGTGGGCTTCCCGAGATGACAACAAAGTCGAGCGTTCGACCGATTTTAATAGTTAATGGTTCAGTCTTGCTACGTATTTCGAAGAGTACATATCGCAGTTCACGTAGTATGCATTCTTTGGAGGTAATAGAGAAGAGTCGATGTAAGTACATAATTATATCTCTCATTCTTTCAATATTCTATACGATTTATTTCGTTTTAGAATGAAATTGTGGAGTGGGGATAGTGGGCTTCCCGAGATGACAACAAAGTCGAGCGTTCGACCGATTTTAATAGTTAATGGTTCAGTCTTGCTACGTATTTCGAAGAGTACATATCGCAGTTCACGTAGTATGCATTCTTTGGAGGTAATAGAGAAGAGTCAATGTAAGTACATAATTATATCTCTCATTCTTTCAATATTCTATACGATTTATTTCGTTTTAGAATGAAATTGTGGAGTGGGGATAGTGGGCTTCCCGAGATGACAACAAAGTCGAGCGTTCGACCGATTTTAATAGTTAATGGTTCAGTCTTGCTACGTATTTCGAAGAGTACATATCGCAGTTCACGTAGTATGCATTCTTTGGAGGTAATAGAGAAGAGTCGATGTAAGTACATAATTATATCTCTCATTCTTTCAATATTCTATACGATTTATTTCGTTTTAGAATGAAATTGTGGAGTGGGGATAGTGGGCTTCCCGAGATGACAACAAAGTCGAGCGTTCGACCGATTTTAATAGTTAATGGTTCAGTCTTGCTACGTATTTCGAAGAGTACATATCGCAGTTCACGTAGTATGCATTCTTTGGAGGTAATAGAGAAGAGTCGATGTAAGTACATAATTATATCTCTCATTCTTTCAATATTCTATACGATTTATTTCGTTTTAGAATGAAATTGTGGAGTGGGGATAGTGGGCTTCCCGAGATGACAACAAAGTCGAGCGTTCGACCGATTTTAATAGTTAATGGTTCAGTCTTGCTACGTATTTCGAAGAGTACATATCGCAGTTCACGTAGTATGCATTCTTTGGAGGTAATAGAGAAGAGTCGATGTAAGTACATAATTATATCTCTCATTCTTTCAATATTCTATACGATTTATTTCGTTTTAGAATGAAATTGTGGAGTGGGGATAGTGGGCTTCCCGAGATGACAACAAAGTCGAGCGTTCGACCGATTTTAATAGTTAATGGTTCAGTCTTGCTACGTATTTCGAAGAGTACATATCGCAGTTCACGTAGTATGCATTCTTTGGAGGTAATAGAGAAGAGTCGATGTAAGTACATAATTATATCACTCATTCTTTCAATATTCTATACGATTTATTTGGCTTTAGAATGAAATGGAGGAGTGGGGATATTCTCCCACTCGTGACGACAATATAAGCGCACAGCTACTGGTTCAGTCTTGCTACGAATTTCGACGAGTACACAACGCAGTTCTCGTAGTACGCATTCTTTGGAAGTAATAGAGAAAAGTCAATGTAACTACGTAATTAAATCCCTTATTCTTTCAATATTCTATACGATTTGTTTTGTTTTAGTATGAAATGGAGTAGTGGGGATATTCTCCCACTCATATCGACAATATAAGCGGACCGACAGTTACTGGTTCAGTCTTGCTTCGAATTTCGACGAGTACGCATCGCAGTTCTCCCACTACGCGTTCTCCGCAAGTAATAGAGCAGAGTTAATGTAAATACATTTTTTCTAATTTTCTATACGATTTATTTTGTTTTAGATTCAAATTGCGAAGTGGGGATACTTGGCAGCGAGAGAGGACAACAAAGACGGGCCTTCGACCGACTCTTACAGTTACTAGTTCAGTTGTGTTGTGGACTTCGACGAGGGAACTTGGAAAATTTCGCGGAGACTATTCCTGCAAGTATTAACGAACAGTTAATAAAATATATATCAGAATTTCTCATTCTTACAATATTCTCTACAGTTTATTTGATTTTAGACTAAATTGTGAAGTGGGGATACTCGGCTGCGAGAGAGGACAACAAAGACGGGCCTTCGACCGACTCTTACAGTTACTAGTTCAGTTGTGTTTTGGACTTCGACGAGGGAACTTGGAAAATTTCGCGGAGACTATTCCTGCAAGTATTAACGAACAGTTAATAAAATATATATCAGAATTTCTCATTCTTATAATATTCTCTACAGTTTATTTGATTTTACACTAAATTGCGAAGTGGGGATACTGGGCTGCGAGAGAGGACAACAAAGACGGGCCTTCGACCGACTCTTACAGTTGCAAGTTCAGTTGTGTTTTGGACTTCGACGAGTGAACTTAGAAATATCCGCGGATGCCACTCGAGCGGGTATTAACGAAGAGTTAATTAAAATATACAACAGTTTATTTGATTTTAGACTTAAATTCGAAGTGGGGATACTCAGCTTCGAGAGACGTCAACAAAGTTGTGCCTTTGACCGACTTCCACAATCACTAGTTCAGTTGTGCTTTGGACTTCGACGAGGGAATATAGAAATTTTCGCAGGATGCCTCTCGAACGAGTATTCACGGAGAGTTTACGCAAGTACAATATTATATTATTCATATTTTCGAAATTCTATACTTCCTCTTTTGTTTCAGACTTCGTTTTCGCATTTTCGGGGGACTTTGACAATCTATCTCCACGAATGAACTTAGAAATTTTTGCACTCCCGGTGGACTTTGAAAATCTATCTCCACGAAGGGACTTAGAAATTTTTGCACTCCCGGTGGACTTTGAAAATCTATCTCCACGAGTGGAAGTAGAAATTTTCGCACCGTCGTAGGACTTTGACAATCTATCTCCACGAGTGGAAGTAGAAATTTTCGCACCGTCGTAGGACTTTGACAATCTATCTCCACGAATGGACTTAGAAATTTTTGGACTCACGGAGCACTTTGACAATCTATCTCCACGAAGGGACTTAGAAATTTTCGCACCGTCGTAAGACTTTGACAATCTATCTCCACGAGTGGAAGTAGAAATTTTCGCACCGTCGTAGGACTTTGACAATCTATCTCCACGAATGGACTTAGAAATTTTTGCACTCCCGGTGGACTTTGAAAATCTATCTCCACGAAGGGACTTAGAAATTTTTACACTCCCGGTGGACTTTGAAAATCTATCTCCACGAAGGGACTTAGAAATTTTGGGACTCACGGAGCACTTTGACAATCTATCTCCACGAAGGGACTTAGAAATTTTTGGACTCACGGAGCACTTTGACAATCTATCTCCACGAAGGGACTTAGAAATTTTCGCACCGTCGTAGGACTTTGACAATCTATCTCCACGAATGGACTTAGAAATTTTGGGACTCACGGAGCACTTTGACAATCTATCTCCACGAAGGGACTTAGAAATTTTTGGACTCACGGAGCACTTTGACAATCTATCTCCACGAAGGGACTTAGAAATTTTCGCACCGTCGTAAGACTTTGACAATCTATCTCCACGAATGGACTTAGAAATTTTTGCACTCCCGGAGCACTTTGACAATCTATCTCCACGAAGGGACTTAGAAATTTTTGCACTCCCGGTGGACTTTGGAAATCTATCTCCACGAAGGGACTTAGAAATTTTCGCACCGTCGTAAGACTTTGACAATCTATCTCCACGAGTGGAAGTAGAAATTTTCGCACCGTCGTAGGACTTTGACAATCTATCTCCACGAATGGACTTAGAAATTTTTGCACTCCCGGTGGACTTTGAAAATCTATCTCCACGAAGGGACTTAGAAATTTTTACACTCCCGGTGGACTTTGAAAATCTATCTCCACGAAGGGACTTAGAAATTTTGGGACTCACGGAGCACTTTGACAATCTATCTCCACGAAGGGACTTAGAAATTTTTGGACTCACGGAGCACTTTGACAATCTATCTCCACGAAGGGACTTAGAAATTTTCGCACCGTCGTAGGACTTTGACAATCTATCTCCACGAATGGACTTAGAAATTTTGGGACTCACGGAGCACTTTGACAATCTATCTCCACGAAGGGACTTAGAAATTTTTGGACTCACGGAGCACTTTGACAATCTATCTCCACGAAGGGACTTAGAAATTTTCGCACCGTCGTAAGACTTTGACAATCTATCTCCACGAATGGACTTAGAAATTTTTGCACTCCCGGAGCACTTTGACAATCTATCTCCACGAAGGGACTTAGAAATTTTTGCACTCCCGGTGGACTTTGAAAATCTATCTCCACGAAGGGACTTAGAAATTTTCGCACCGTCGTAAGACTTTGACAATCTATCTCCACGAATGGACTTAGAAATTTTTAGACTCACGGAGCACTTTGACAATCTATCTCCACGAAGGGACTTAGAAATTTTTGGACTCACGGAGCACTTTGAAAATCTATCTCCACGAAGGGACTTAGAAATTTTTGCACTCCCGGTGGACTTTGAAAATCTATCTCCACGAGTGGAAGTAGAAATTTTCGCACCGTCGTAGGACTTTGACAATCTATCTCCACGAATGGACTTAGAAATTTTTGGACTCACGGAGCACTTTGACAATCTATCTCCACGAAGGGACTTAGAAATTTTCGCACCGTCGTAAGACTTTGACAATCTATCTCCACGAGTGGAAGTAGAAATTTTCGCACCGTCGTAGGACTTTGACAATCTATCTCCACGAATGGACTTAGAAATTTTTGCACTCCCGGTGGACTTTGAAAATCTATCTCCACGAAGGGACTTAGAAATTTTTACACTCCCGGTGGACTTTGAAAATCTATCTCCACGAAGGGACTTAGAAATTTTGGGACTCACGGAGCACTTTGACAATCTATCTCCACGAAGGGACTTAGAAATTTTTGGACTCACGGAGCACTTTGACAATCTATCTCCACGAAGGGACTTAGAAATTTTCGCACCGTCGTAGGACTTTGACAATCTATCTCCACGAATGGACTTAGAAATTTTGGGACTCACGGAGCACTTTGACAATCTATCTCCACGAAGGGACTTAGAAATTTTTGGACTCACGGAGCACTTTGACAATCTATCTCCACGAAGGGACTTAGAAATTTTCGCACCGTCGTAAGACTTTGACAATCTATCTCCACGAATGGACTTAGAAATTTTTGCACTCCCGGAGCACTTTGACAATCTATCTCCACGAAGGGACTTAGAAATTTTTGGACTCACGGAGCACTTTGACAATCTATCTCCACGAAGGGACTTAGAAATTTTTGCACTCCCGGTGGACTTTGAAAATCTATCTCCACGAGTGGAAGTAGAAATTTTCGCACCGTCGTAGGACTTTGACAATCTATATCCACGAATGGACTTAGAAATTTTTGCACTCCCGGTGGACTTTGAAAATCTATCTCCACGAAGGGACTTAGAAATTTTTGCATTCCCGGTGGACTTTGACAATCTATCTCCACGAGTGGACTTAGAAATTTTCGCAGGATGCCATTCGAGTATTAACGAAGAGTTTACGCAAATATAATATTCTATCACTCATATTTTCGATATGTTATACTATTTCTTTTGTTTCAGACTTCGATTTTGTGCTTTCGAGGGACTTTGACAATTTATCTGCGCGAATGGACTTAGAAATATTCGCGCTGTAGTGGGACTTTAATGATCTATCTCCGCAAGTGGACTTAGAAATTTTCATTGGATACCTTTAGTAGAAGTTTCAACGAAGACTTAAAGTAAGTATATTTCTCCATTATATATTTTTTGAATGTTTTATATAATTTTCATTCTAATAGTAATACTAATTATTTCGTTTGTATTTTTGTTTCAGAACCTCGTTGCAATCGCACGCGTAGCAATGAAGTAATCGAGTGTTTGTACCGTTAAAATAAAATTATCGCGAAGTAGAAGCAGTGTTTGTTCGTTCGCGGTTCGCGATTTAAACCATAAGTGTTTTTGCATAGACTGCGTGCAATGCAGTCTTTAGAGTCAGTGTTTGTTCGCGTAGTTTTTTGATTTTTTAACAGTCGCACAGACTGTACTTGTAAAATATTCTAGAGTTGCGTTAAGTAAATTCAGTGACCGTTCGTTAATAAATAACTACCGCGAATTAGAGTCAGTGCATCACTGAAGAGGATCTCGACCAACTTCGATGTCAACCTACCTCATGTTCAACCAACTACATATCGTCCACCCTCAATTTCGACCTAAATCGCGGTCCAGTGTTTTGGAGCCATCGCAGAACTTCTTAAGTAGTAAGTTAATTTTTAAATCCCTCCGATCACTCAATCATGTCGAGGACGAAAGGTCCGAATCGGCACGAGTGATTGGTTGTAATTAATTAGTAGAAGAGCAATGAGTGACCACGGGTAAATTTCTTCGGAGATTTACTCGTGAATGGTTTGTTATTTTTCCATTTATTTATTAGATCAGGATAGAGTCTTCTTGCTTAAACGCGTTCATTATAATTATTTGAAATTTTGGATATTTAAATGCATTTTGAAATAATTTTCTCTCACGAAAATAATAAAATATCGCGATATTCGCGAATTTTAATAATTAATAAGCAAGAAAACATTCGCGATGGATAGTCTCTGGATTACAAGCGATATTGTATAATTTATTTTCTATTAATTCGAATAATTGCTTGTAAGAAGGAGTGTCCAATGATTTTTCATTACATTTTTAATTAAAGATTAATCATTTTTATTAATAAAAGAAAAGTCTCAATAGAGTCATTGCTTTTGAAAGATTAAAGTAGAGTAGAGTCGTTGATAAAAGACAAAGAGACTTGTAGAATCATAACGTGTAGAACATAGAATAACTTATTCAATTTTTAGCTTAGGATTTTCAGCAATTAATATATTAATTCTCGTATCTCTTTCGATGCTTTTTCGATTTTTCGTTTCAGGTTTGGTTTAGAGTTGCGTTAGATGTATTAGTTTACTTCCACGTCTTAGAATTAGGGTTGGTTTTAGTTTTTGTCGGTAGTGACGATAGTTATTAAATGTCTTCTATAGTTGTGGTTAGGGCACGATACAAAGAAGAGGCTATATGCCGAAGAAGCCCCCACAAATTGTGGCTCAAGAGGGCAACTATTAGACTATTGAATTATTTTCGAAGGTTCCATAGAACTCTTCGAAAATGGCTCTTAGTCATATTTTAATTTTACCATGTTGTCACTCAAAATGCTCTTATATAGTAGTATATAGTAGTAATGTAGATTTGAGAAGCTGAGACGACGTAATATTCCGTCTCCCATCCTATACGCGTACGCGAATAGAATTTTTACATATTTTATGCATTTTTATTATTAAAGTCGAGTAATCGCGTTTTTCTTTTCCAATTTTTAATTAAAATCATAATTTCATTTTAATAAAATCCAATCTTACATTAAAGTCGAATCATAAATTTTTCACTTTTTATTTTTTTTAAGTTCATTAATTAAACTCATAATTTTATTTTTATAAAATCAAGTTTTATTTGCTTGAAATATAAATTAGATTACGCCGGTAATGCGTATTTTAGAGTAGAGTCACCGTCATTCGGACACTCACGTGAGTGATTAAAAATCCTACCAAGGGTTTTGTTTTATTTAACGGCGATTACTTAATCATGCCAGTTTCGCAAATTTTAGAGTAGAGTCATCGTTATCTCGTGTGTTCCCAGATGTAGCAATCTCCTCGCAGTATGACCTGGGTTAGAAGAATTTGAGATATATATATGAAAATCATATTTTAATTACATCTCAAGTATATGCGGGCAAATGGTTGCATATTACAATGTTTCTCCAAAATCTGTTTTTTATCTAAGGGTAGGACCCAAGGGTGTGGGTCTTTGTGCGGGTAGCTATCTTAGTATCGTGCAGAGCTCCTTTTTTCTTCTCCGTTCTTTTATCTTTTCTATTATTTCTTTCTCTTTAATTATTCTTCTGTTTCAGATTAGATGATGAAAGAATCAATCATCGAAAAACCCATCATCGTGAGATTTTTACACGGAAATTAATGGAACCTCCCTACATATAATTCATATTATATTCAGACTACGTTTTGATTTTTGAAATATAGACACGACCGGTCGTGTCTCGAGATGTCTGAAGCTGACGGTGTGGACGATGGAGCTTTTCTTCAGCACACAGTTTCGTCCATCTTCAGTTTTCTGAAAAACCTGAAACTCCCGAAGCGGAAAGGCATCTCGAACACGAATTTTAAAGTAGAGTCCCCGTTAGCCTGTGGATCCTCACATGCAGCAACCACCACGCGGTGGGACCTGGATTGGTATTACTTGCGATATAGTGAGATCTAGGTCTGAATTATATCTAAAATCTGTAACAAAATTATATATACTAAAATCTATAACTATATTATACATATAATTATAGAATGCAAGTACTACCGGGCGAATGGCTGTGTATTTCAATCTTTTTCCAAAATCTTTCTTCTATTTAATTTTAATTAGACGTTAAATTAATTATATTTTAAATTGCTAATTATACTTTAACAGATAAATAGATTGAATATATCAAAAATCTAAATTAATCAAGTTATAAAATTAATAGGAAAACGCACAGAAAACCTCTCTGTCGCACTTATGTTTTCTGCCATTCCTATTTATCCTTCTTTACTTTTATTACTTATATACTTTCGTTAAACTATATTAATTATATACTTTTATTAATTATAGACTTTCGATAATTATATTGATTATATATTTTTATTTAATATATTAATTAGTTTTATTAACTTTTATTCACGACTCGTTTTGGGTGGGACCCTTGGGAGGGGCCCTCGGGTGTGGGCCTTAGGCGGGTTTCTTTCTTTCAGTAGAGAAAAATCGAACTTATATATTTATTGAGTACTCTGATTTATTGGATACTCTGATTTTCATCGAGTGAAACGATCTCTGAGATGCTTATCCATTGTTCCGAGTTCCATCATTCTCACGCTCGCATTTCGTTTACCTTTTCCTCGTTTCTTTTGCTTTTTTCTTTTTCTCTTCTTCTTTTTCTTTTTCCTTTTCTTTCTTATTCTTTTACTCTTTTCTCTGTTTCAGATTAGATCACAGAGGGGTCGATCGTGGATGGACCGATCATCGTGAAATTAATTTTTACAGGGAAGATTCAATCGTATAAATGTCTTTTTTTTATTTTATTTAATCATTAATTTATTGTTTATTGTATTTTGATTTTAAATGTATATGTATATATAAATGGCTTCTTGTATATAACATTGCATATTATTTTTCCATGTAATTACGTAATTTCTTTTACACTTTTTCTGTTTCAAGTTAGGTGATCGCTGGACCTATCATCGTGGGATCTTTACACGGAAGTTAAAGGAACCTCTTCGCATATAATCTCTATTATATAGGAATTATATAGCAGAAAGGGTATGACTCCTTGCTTCCGTACGCGAATGATAGGGAAAACACTCACGCGCGTGACGGCCGGCACGCGCGTGGGTGTTCGCGATCGCGAGATTTAGTCCTACCGAGGACTTCGTTTTGTTCTTTGAAATAGCGAAAAAGACACGACCGGTCGTGTCTCGAGATGTCTGAAGCCGACGGTGTGGACGGTGGAGCATTCTGTAAGCGGGGTTTTATACATCTCCAGTTTGCTGAGAAGCTCGAAGCTCCCGAAGCGGAAAGGCATCTCGGATCGTGGATTTTAGAGTAGAATCCCCGTTAGCCCGTGGGTCCCCAGATGCAGCAACCTCCAAGTGGTGGGACCTGGGTCGGTAATACTTGCGAAATATTGAAATCTATGTCTAAATTATATCTACAATCTATAACTAAATTATATATGTATATATATATATATATATATATATATATATATATATATATAATTATATAACGCAAGCATTACCGGGCAAATGGCTGCATATTACAGTTTAAACAAATTATGTTAAATTATTGATTAAATCGTTGATTAATTACTCTGTCTTCTTTCGGGTGGGACCCTTGGGAGGGGCCCTCGGGTGTGGGCCTTAGGCGGGTTTCGTTCTTTCACTAAGGAAAAGTCAAACTCAATTATGGTACTCTGATTTTCCTCGAATAAAACGATCTTCGAGATGCATATCAATCGTTCAGAATTCTATTTTTCTCACGCGAACATACGCAAATACTCTTTTTCACTTCTTCTCTTCTTCATTTCTTCTTTTCTTTTACTCTTTTCTATTTATATTTTTCTAATCATTTTTTAACTCTTTTTCTGTTTCAGGTTAGATCATCGAGGGAGCGATCATCGAGCGAGGGATCATCCAGGGATCGATCATCATGGAATTAAATTTTTACAGAGAAATTTTTGAATTAAATGTCTTTTTGTATATAATTTTTACTCTTATATTTAAGTTTGCTAATCTTTTTAATTTTTGCTTTTATATTTAATTTTTGCTTTTATATTTAGTTTATGTTACCTGTTTAATTTTTGCTTTTATATTTAATTTTTGCTTTTATATTTAATTTTTGTTATATCTAATTTTTGCTTTTATATTTAGTTTATGTTACCTGTTTCATTTTTGCTTTTATATTTAATTTTTGTTATATCTAATTTTTGCTTTAATAATTAGTTTATGTTACCTATTTAATTTTTGCTTTTATATTCATCTCTTGTTTTATTCTTTGTCAGTTTCAGATTAGGTAATCGTGGAACCAATCATCGTGGGATTTTTACACGGAAGTTAATGGAACCTCTCTGCATATAACTTTTGTTATATGCAGGAAGGGTATGTCTCCTTGCTTCCGTACGCGAATGATAGGGAAAACACTCACGAGCGTGACGGCCGGCACGCGCGTGGGTGTTCGCGATCGCGAGATTTAGTCCTACCGAGGACTTCGTTTTGTTCTTTGAAATAGCGAAATAGACACGACCGGTCGTGTCTCGAGATGTCTGAAGCCGACGGTGTGGACGGTGGAGCATTCTGTAAGCGGGGTTTTATACATCTCCAGTTTGCTGAGAAGCTCGAAGCTCCCGAAGCGGAAAGGCATCTCGGATCGTGGATTTTAGAGTAGAATCCCCGTTAGCCCGTGGGTCCCCAGATGCAGCAACCTCCAAGTGGTGGGACCTGGGTCGGTAATACTTGCGAAATATTGAAATCTATGTCTAAATTATATCTACAATCTATAACTAAATTATATATGTATATATATATATATATATATATATATATATATATATATATATAATTATATAACGCAAGCATTACCGGGCAAATGGCTGCATATTACAGTTTAAACAAATTATGTTAAATTATTGATTAAATCGTTGATTAATTACTCTGTCTTCTTTCGGGTGGGACCCTTGGGAGGGGCCCTCGGGTGTGGGCCTTAGGCGGGTTTCGTTCTTTCATTAAGGAAAAATCAAACTCAATTATGGTACTCTGATTTTCCTCGAATAAAATGATCTTCGAGATGCATATCAATCGTTCAGAATTCTATTTTTCTCACGCGAACATACGCAAATACTCTTTTTCACTTCTTCTCTTCTTCATTTCTTCTTTTCTTTTACTCTTTTCTATTTATATTTTTCTAATCATTTTTTAACTCTTTTTCTGTTTCAGGTTAGATCATCGAGGGAGCGATCATCGAGCGAGGGATCATCCAGGGATCGATCATCATGGAATTAAATTTTTACAGAGAAATTTTTCAATTAAATGTCTTTTTGTATATAATTTTTACTCTTATATTTAACTTTTCTAATCTTTTTAATTTTTGCTTTTATATTTAATTTTTGCTTTTATATTTAGTTTATGTTACCTGTTTAATTTTTGCTTTTATATTTAGTTTATGTTACCTGTTTAATTTTTGCTTTTATATTTAATTTTTGTTATATCTAATTTTTGCTTTTATATTTAGTTTATGTTACCTGTTTCATTTTTGCTTTTATATTTAATTTTTGTTATATGTAATTTTTGCTTTTATATTTAATTTTTGTTATATCTAATTTTTGCTTTAATAATTAGTTTATGTTACCTATTTAATTTTTGCTTTTATATTCATCTCTTGTTTTATTCTTTGTCAGTTTCAGATTAGGTAATCGTGGAACCAATCATCGTGGGATTTTTACACGGAAGTTAATGGAACCTCTCTGCATATAACTTTTGTTATATGCAGGAAGGGTATGTCTCCTTGCTTCCGTACGCGAATGATAGGGAAAACACTCACGCCCGTGACGGCCGGCACGCGCGTGGGTGTTCGCGATCGCGAGATTTAGTCCTACCGAGGACTTCGTTTTGTTCTTTTAAATAGCGAAATAGACACGACCGGACGTGTCTCGAGATGTCTGAAGCCGACGGTGTGGACGGTGGAGCATTCTGTAAGTGGGGTTTTATACATATCCAGTTTGCTGAGAAGCTCGAAGCTCCTGAAGCAGAAAAGCATCTCGGTTCGTGGATTTTAGAATAGAATCCTCGTTAGTCCGTTTATTTCCAGGTGCAGCAATCGTTGCGTCACACAAGGACCATCGAGGGACTTAGATTTTTACACGGGTGTTCAAAGAATCTTTCTACCTCAGGCGTGGAAGGATTTCTTTTCTACCGTTCGGGCAAGATAGAAGGACACTCGCTTTTGTCGGCTGGCAAAGGCGTTGGTGTTCTCCGGCGCGTTAAAGTCCAACATTGGCTCTAACGTATTCGACATATTCGCGTGAGTATTTCCGGAATGCTCGCGTAAGTATCGTGACTGCGGTAGATTCAATTTTGGGTTCCGGCGTTTGTCGCGAAAGTACGACCGGTTGTGCTCAAGTGATGATCGAAGCTTTCGATATTGGATAGTTGAGCTATACGTAAGTCGGTTCCCAAATGCGAAGACGCATGGGGCTGCAAGTTTAGCGTTTGGAGGCTTGAATTCGTCGGGAGTGGAGATCGTCCCGTTGCTTTGCTTCCTTGGTAGTAGTAGAAGTAGTAAAGAGTAGAGCCACCGTTAGTCCGTGGGTCTCCAGAAGCAGTAACCTCCACGCGGTGGGACGTGGGTCGAAAATACTTGTGATATGTCGAAATCTTGTAGGCTGCAAGTATCACCTTGCGAATGGCTGCGTTCTTTAAGATTTTTCCAAAATTTTTTCTATGCAATTCCAATTAAACATCGAACTTCGTGCATTTTACATTGATTCATACATCTTTCCTATACTCGGAAATAAATACTCAAAGTTCATTATTCTAATTTCTTTCGGGTGGGACCTATGAGTTGGGCTCGTGGGTGTGGGCTTCTGTGCGGGTTTCCTCCTTTCAGTATCGAAAAATCGAGCTCGATTTTCGTACTCTGGTTTTGGACGAGTGTAGCTACATTCTATGTCCATCTTTTCTTTTCCATTTCATCGTTCTCACACGTGCACGTGTTCTTTTCCGGACATGCCTTCTTCTTTCTCTTCCGAATTCTATCCTCTTCACATACGCGCATGTACCGGCTTTCTTTTCTTCTCTTTCTCTTCTGCTTCTCCTCCAGTTCATGGACTTCGACATATCGGCGAGGGTGATCCCATAAATCGTCGAAATGTTCGTTTCATAATCGATTGCTAGACGCGAATACGGGAAGGATAGGAAGAACACTCACGCCTTTGTCGGCGGGCAGAGACGTGGTGTTCTCGGGCGCGAATAAAAGTCCTACCGATATGGACTACGTTTGATTGCTAAAAACGAATAAATGACCGGTCGTGCTAGTGAGTCGGTTTATGTGCTGCCGAGTAGTGTGGTTTGCTATCCGTAAGAGTGGACTGACCCTCCTCCAGTTAGCCGCCTGATTTCTTGGTTAGTACATAGAACGCCGCGAACGCGAATTTAAAGTAGAGTCACCGTTCTTCTAACACTCCCGGGAGTGTTCGGGCGCGATTAAAAGTCCTACCGATATGGACTACGTTTGATTGCTAATAACGAATAAATGACCGGTCGTGCTAGTGAGTCGGCTTATGTGCCGCCGAGTAGTGTGGTTTGCTATCCGTAAGAGTGGACTGATCCTCCGCCAGTTAGCCGCCTAATTTCTTGGTTAGTGCATAGAACGCCGCGAACGCGAATTTAAAGTAGAGTCACCGTTCTTCTAACACTCCCGGGAGTGTTCGGGCGCGATTAAAAGTCCTACCGATATGGACTACGTTTGATTGCTAATAACGAATAAATGACCGGTCGTGCTAGTGAGTCGGCTTATGTGCCGCCGAGTAGTGTGGTTTGCTATCCGTAAGAGTGGACTGATCCTCCGCCAGTTAGCCGCCTTATTTCTTGGTTAGTGCATAGAACGCCGCGAACGCGAATTTTAAGTAGAGTCACCGTTCTTCTAACACTCCCGGGAGTGTTCGGGCGCGATTAAAAGTCCTACCGATATGGACTACGTTTGATTGCTAATAACGAATAAATGACCGGTCGTGCTAGTGAGTCGGTTTATGTGCTGCCGAAATTGTATCGTTTGCTATCCGTAAGTGTGGACTCACCCTCCGCCAGTTAGCCGCCTGATTTTTTGGTTAGTGCATAGAACGCCGCGAACGCGAATTTAAAGTAGAGTCACCGTTCTTCTAACACTCCCGGGAGTGTTCGGGCGCGATTAAAAGTCCTACCGATATGGACTACGTTTGATTGCTAATAACGAATAAATGACCGGTCGTGCTAGTGAGTCGGCTTATGTGCCGCCGAGTAGTGTGGTTTGCTATCCGTAAGAGTGGACTGATCCTCCGCCAGTTAGCCGCCTAATTTCTTGGTTAGTGCATAGAACGCCGCGAACGCGAATTTAAAGTAGAGTCACCGTTCTTCTAACACTCCCGGGAGTGTTCGGGCGCGATTAAAAGTCCTACCGATATGGACTACGTTTGATTGCTAATAACGAATAAATGACCGGTCGTGCTAGTGAGTCGGCTTATGTGCCGCCGAGTAGTGTGGTTTGCTATCCGTAAGAGTGGACTGATCCTCCGCCAGTTAGCCGCCTTATTTCTTGGTTAGTGCATAGAACGCCGCGAACGCGAATTTTAAGTAGAGTCACCGTTCTTCTAACACTCCCGGGAGTGTTCGGGCGCGATTAAAAGTCCTACCGATATGGACTACGTTTGATTGCTAATAACGAATAAATGACCGGTCGTGCTAGTGAGTCGGTTTATGTGCTGCCGAAATTGTATCGTTTGCTATCCGTAAGTGTGGACTCACCCTCCGCCAGTTAGCCGCCTGATTTTTTGGTTAGTGCATAGAACGCCGCGAACGCGAATTTAAAGTAGAGTCACCGTTCTTCTAACACTCCCGGGAGTGTTCGGGCGCGATTAAAAGTCCTACCGATATGGACTACGTTTGATTGCTAATAACGAATAAATGACCGGTCGTGCTAGTGAGTCGGCTTATGTGCCGCCGAGTAGTGTGGTTTGCTATCCGTAAGAGTGGACTGATCCTCCGCCAGTTAGCCGCCTAATTTCTTGGTTAGTGCATAGAACGCCGCGAACGCGAATTTAAAGTAGAGTCACCGTTCTTCTAACACTCCCGGGAGTGTTCGGGCGCGATTAAAAGTCCTACCGATATGGACTACGTTTGATTGCTAATAACGAATAAATGACCGGTCGTGCTAGTGAGTCGGCTTATGTGCCGCCGAGTAGTGTGGTTTGCTATCCGTAAGAGTGGACTGATCCTCCGCCAGTTAGCCGCCTAATTTCTTGGTTAGTGCATAGAACGCCGCGAACGCGAATTTTAAGTAGAGTCACCGTTCTTCTAACACTCCCGGGAGTGTTCGGGCGCGATTAAAAGTCCTACCGATATGGACTACGTTTGATTGCTAATAACGAATAAATGACCGGTCGTGCTAGTGAGTCGGTTTATGTGCTGCCGAAATTGTATCGTTTGCTATCCGTAAGTGTGGACTCACCCTCCGCCAGTTAGCCGCCTGATTTTTTGGTTAGTGCATAGAACGCCGCGAACGCGAATTTAAAGTAGAGTCACCGTTCTTCTAACACTCCCGGGAGTGTTCGGGCGCGATTAAAAGTCCTACCGATATGGACTACGTTTGATTGCTAATAACGAATAAATGACCGGTCGTGCTAGTGAGTCGGCTTATGTGCCGCCGAGTAGTGTGGTTTGCTATCCGTAAGAGTGGACTGATCCTCCGCCAGTTAGCCGCCTAATTTCTTGGTTAGTGCATAGAACGCCGCGAACGCGAATTTTAAGTAGAGTCACCGTTCTTCTAACACTCCCGGGAGTGTTCGGGCGCGATTAAAAGTCCTACCGATATGGACTACGTTTGATTGCTAATAACGAATAAATGACCGGTCGTGCTAGTGAGTCGGTTTATGTGCTGCCGAAATTGTATCGTTTGCTATCCGTAAGTGTGGACTCACCCTCCGCCAGTTAGCCGCCTGATTTTTTGGTTAGTGCATAGAACGCCGCGAACGCGAATTTAAAGTAGAGTCACCGTTCTTCTAACACTCCCGGGAGTGTTCGGGCGCGATTAAAAGTCCTACCGATATGGACTACGTTTGATTGCTAATAACGAATAAATGACCGGTCGTGCTAGTGAGTCGGCTTATGTGCCGCCGAGTAGTGTGGTTTGCTATCCGTAAGAGTGGACTGATCCTCCGCCAGTTAGCCGCCTAATTTCTTGGTTAGTGCATAGAACGCCGCGAACGCGAATTTAAAGTAGAGTCACCGTTCTTCTAACACTCCCGGGAGTGTTCGGGCGCGATTAAAAGTCCTACCGATATGGACTACGTTTGATTGCTAATAACGAATAAATGACCGGTCGTGCTAGTGAGTCGGCTTATGTGCCGCCGAGTAGTGTGGTTTGCTATCCGTAAGAGTGGACTGATCCTCCGCCAGTTAGCCGCCTAATTTCTTGGTTAGTGCATAGAACGCTGCGAACGCGAATTTAAAGTAGAGTCACCGTTCTTCTAACACTCACGGGAGTGTTCGGGCGCGATTAAAAGTCCTACCGATATGGACTACGTTTGATTGCTAATAACGAATAAATGACCGGTCGTGCTAGTGAGTCGGTTTATGTGCTGCCGAAATTGTATCGTTTGCTATCCGTAAGAGTGGACTCACCCTCCGCCAGTTAGCCGCCTGATTTTTTGGTTAGTGCATAGAACGCCGCGAACGCGAATTTAAAGTAGAGTCACCGTTCTTCTAACACTCCCGGGAGTGTTCGGGCGCGATTAAAAGTCCTACCGACATGGACTACGTTTGATTGCTAAAAACGAATAAATGACCGGTCGTACTAGTGAGTCGGCTTATGTGCTGCCGAGTAGTGTGGTTTGCTATCCGTAAGAGTGGACTGATCCTCCTTCAGTTAGCCGCCTGATTTCTTGGTTAGTGCATAGAACGCCGCGGACGCGAATTTAGAGTAGAGTCACCGTTATTTTAACACTCACGGGAGTGTTCGGGCGCGATTAAAAGTCCTACCGGGGACTTCGGTTCATGGAACGTCGATTATTTGATCACGCCGGTCACGCGAACTTTAGAGTAGAGTCACCGTTAGCCCGTGGGTCCCCAGATGCAGCAACCTCCAAGCGGTGGGACCTGGGTCGGTAGTACTTGCAATATATCTAAATTGTATCTAAATTACATCAATAGTTTATAACTAAATTATATATGGATATTTAAATAATTATATAGCGGAAGTACTACCGGGCGAATGGCTGCATATTATAGTTAAAACAATTATTTTTAATTTTTGGTTAAACTGTTGATTAAGTACTCTATCTTCTATCGGGTGGGACCCTTGGGATGGGCCCTCGGGTGTGGGCCTTAGGCGGGTATGGTTCTTTCACTAGGGAAAAATCGAACTCAATAATGGTACTCTGATCTTCTTCGAGCGAAATGATTTTCGAGATGCAAAATAATCGTTAGGAATTTTATTTTTCTCACGTTCACTTACGCAAATACTCCATGTTTCTTTTTCTATTTTTCTCTACATCGTTTCTTTTCCTTTCTTCTTTTTCATTTATCTCCACTTTTTTTTTACTCCTTTTATGTTTCAGGTTAGATCATCGAGGGACCGATCATCGCGGGACCAATCATCGTGAAATTAAATTTTTTCAGGAAATAAAGTTTACAGAGAATATGTTGAATATATATATCTTTTTGCATTTAATTTTATATATAATTTTTACTTTTATATTTAACTTTTATTAACATTTTAATTTTTGCATTTATATTTAGTTTTCATTATATTTTTAATTTTTGCTTTCATATAAATTTCTTATTTACTTTTTAATTTTTGCTCTTATACTTAATTTTTAATATCTCTTTAATATTTGCTTTTATTTTATCTCTTCTTTTATTCTTCTTCTGTTTCAGATTAGGTGATCGCTGGACTTATCGTCGTGAGATTTTTACACGGGAGTTAAAAGAACTTCTCTGCATATAATCTATATTATATGCAGGAAGGGAATGACTCCTTCCTTCCGGACGCGAATGATAGGGAAAACACTCACGCGCGTGACGGCCGGCACGCGCGTGGGTGTTCGCGGACGCGAGATTAAGTCCTGCCGAGGACTACGCGTTGATTTTGAAATCGAAATATAGACACGACCGGTCGTGTCTCGAGATGTCTGAAGCCGACGGTGTGGACGGTGGAGCAATCTGTAAGCGGGGTTTTATACATCTCCAGTTTGCTGAGAAGCTCGAAGCTCCTGAAGCAGAAAAGCATCTCGGTTCGTGGATTTTAGAATAGAATCCTCGTTAGTCCGTTTATTTTCAGATGCAGCAATCGTTGCGTCACACAAGGACCATCGAGGGACTTAGATTTTTACACGGGTGTTCAAAGAATCTTTCTATCTCAGGCGTGGAAGGATTTCTTTTCTACCGTTCGGGCAAGATAGAAGGACACTCGCTTATGTCGGCTGGCAAAAGCGTTGGTGTTCTCGAGCGCGTTAAAGTCCAACATTGGCTCTAACGTATTCAACATATTCGCGTGAGTATATCCGGAATGCTCGCGTCAGTATCGTGACTGCGGTAGATTCAATTTTGGGTTCCGGCGTTTGGCGCGAAAGTACGACCGGTTGTGCTCAAGTGATGATCGAAGCTTTCGATATTGGATAGTTGAGCTATGCGTAAGTCGGTTCCCAAATGCGAAGACGCATGGGGCTGCAAGTTTAGCGTTTGGAGGCTTGAATTCGTCGGGAGTGGAGATCGTCCCGTTGCTTTGCTTTCTTGGTAGTAGTAGAAGTAGTAAAGAGTAGAGCCACCGTTAGTCCGTGGGTCTCCAGAAGCAGTAACCTCCACGCGGTGGGACGTGGGTCGAAAATACTTGTGATATGTCGAAATCTTGTAGGCTGCAAGTATCACCTTGCGAATGGCTGCGTTCTTTAAGATTTTTCCAAAATTTTTTCTATGCAATTCCAATTAAACATCGAACTTCGTGCATTTTACATTGATTCATACATCTTTCCTATACTCGGAAATAAATACTCAAAGTTCATTATTCTAATTTCTTTCGGGTGGGACCTATGAGTTGGGCTCGTGGGTGTGGGCTTCTGTGCGGGTTTCCTCCTTTCAGTATCGAAAAATCGAGCTCGATTTTCGTACTCTGGTTTTGGACGAGTGTAGCTACATTCTATGTCCATCTTTTCTTTTCCATTTCATCGTTCTCACACGTGCACGTGTTCTTTTCCGGACATGCCTTCTTCTTTCTCTTCCGAATTCTATCCTCTTCACATACGCGCATGTTCCGGCTTTCTTTTCTTCTCTTTCTCTTCTGCTTCTCCTCCAGTTCATGGACTTCGACATATCGGCGAGGGTGATCCCATAAATCGTCGAAATGTTCGTTTCATAATCGATTGCTAGACGCGAATACGGGAAGGATAGGAAGAACACTCACGCCTTTGTCGGCGGGCAGAGACGTGGTGTTCTCGGGCGCGAATAAAAGTCCTACCGATATGGACTACGTTTGATTGCTAAAAACGAATAAATGACCGGTCGTGCTAGTGAGTCGGTTTATGTGCTGCCGAGTAGTGTGGTTTGCTATCCGTAAGAGTGGACTGATCCTCCTTCAGTTAGCCGCCTGATTTCTTGGTGAGTGCATAGAACGCCGCGAACGCGAATTTAAAGTAGAGTCACCGTTATTCTAACACTCACGGGAGTGTTCGGGCGCGATTATAAGTCCTACCGATATGGACTACGTTTGATTGCTAAAAACGAATAAATGACCGGTCGCGCTAGTGAGTCGGCGTATGTGCTGCCGAGTAGTGTGGTTTGCTATCCGTAAGAGTGGACTGATCCTCCTTCAGTTAGCCGCCTGATTTCTTGGTTAGTGCACAGAACGCCGCGAACGCGAATTTAAAGTAGAGTCACCGTTCTTCTAACACTCACGGGAGTGTTTGGGCGCGATTAAAAGTCCTACCGATATGGACTACGTTTGATTGCTAAAAACAAGTAAATGACCGGTCGTACTAGTGAGTCGGCTTATCTGCTGGCGAGTAGTGTGGTTTGCTATCCGTAAGAGTGGACTGATCCTCCTTCAGTTAGCCGCCTGATTTCTTGGTTAATGCATAGAACGCCGCGGACGCGAATTTAGAGTAGAGTCACCGTTATTCCAACACTCACGGGAGTGTTCGGGCGCGATTAAAAGTCCTACCGATATGGACTACGTTTGATTGCTAAAAACAAATAAATGACGGGTCGTACTAGTGAGTCGACTTATGTGCTGCCGAGTAGTGTGGTTTGCTATCCGTAAGAGTGGACTGACCCTCCGCCAGTTAGCCGCCTGATTTCTTGGTTAGTGCATAGAACGCCGCGAACGCGAACTTAAAGTAGAGTCACCGTTCTTCTAACACTCACGGGAGTGTTCGGGCGCGATTAAAAGTCCTACCGATATGGACTACGTTTGATTGCTAAAAACGAATAAATAACCGGTCGCGCTAGTGAGTCGGCTTATGTGCTGCCGAGTAGTGTGGTTTGCTATCCGTAAGAGTGGACTGATCCTCCTTCAGTTAGCCGCCTGATTTCTTGGTTAGTGCACAGAACGCCGCGAACGCGAATTTAAAGTAGAGTCACCGTTCTTCTAACACTCACGGGAGTGTTTGGGCGCGATTAAAAGTCCTACCGATATGGACTACGTTTGATTGCTAAAAACAAGTAAATGCCCGGTCGTACTAGTGAGTCGGCTTATGTGCTGCCGAGTAGTGTGGTTTGCTATCCGTAAGAGTGGACTGATCCTCCTTCAGTTAGCCGCCTGATTTCTTGGTTAGTGCATAGAACGCCGCGGACGCGAATTTAGAGTAGAGTCACCGTTATTTTAACACTCACGGGAGTGTTCGTGCGCGATTAAAAGTCCTACCGGGGACTTCTTTTTATGGAACGTCGATTATTTGATCACGCCGGTCACGCGAACTTTAGAGTAGAGTCACCGTTAGCCCGCGGGTCTCCAGATGCAGCAACCTCCACGCGGTGGGACCTGGGTCGGTAGTACTTGCAGTATATTAAAATCTAAATCTAAATTATGTAATGCAAGTACTACCGGGCGAATGGCTGCATATTTCAAGGCTTTTCCAAAGTCTTTTCAATCTAATTCCAATTCAATTGAATTCAACATTGCTTCTTATATCTTCCGTAGATTTAGCAATAAATAAACAGTCATTTCTATTTATTGAAGCGTGTTGCTATATAATAGTTGAAACAATTATTCGAAAATAATAAATGAAACTAAAGGGGATGGATAGTCTTAATTGCGAATAAATAACTCTTATTTGGTACGATATTAAACCATAGAATTTAATAAATTAATGATTATATTTTTATCATTATTCTTATAATTCCAATTATACAGTGGTTACACGATTGGTATCAATTGTGCTTACAGTACCATTAGTTGTACCATTTACGAGACAGGATAATTGCAATCGCATAGATGTTGTAACTTTTAACAACAAAGCATCAATACGTACAGCATCTTCATTGTTCATTGCTTGTGGTATAGCATCAAGAGCCTCTTCAAAAAAGCTTCTATTTTTTATACAAATTATAATATTTAAGTTTTAATATATTCAACACTTGTATTTTATATATAATTATAAGTCTCTCACCTTGCTCTATCAGTACTGTAATGTAATAGAGCATTTTTTAAAAGTGTAATATCACTTCTAGCTTGTATAATACCAGCAGAACTAAACTGTGTTACGCACGACATAAGTCGTGCCAGTTCTTCTGCTATTGTCTCAACAATATGAGAGAGAACTCTTTTTAAAAGAACTGGAGCAACTCGATGAACCTGTAAAAATATAATGCCACATTTACTCTATATTAAATAATATTTCATGAAAATTAAATCTATTTCTTTTTCTATTTACCTCTGCATGAACTGCTATTAAATTTGCTAATATTTCCTGGGCATATGGTTTAATATGAGTTGGTTCTGTATTAAAATCCCATTCTAATCCACCCAAATACATACTAGGTTCAATTGTTCCAACAAGTGGATCACACCGTCGTTCTAAATAGGCCTCCAAAACAGCATTATCAAGAGTTTCCAATTGTGTCCAATTAGAATTCCAACCAATTGCATTAGATAAATCTGGATAACCTTGAGTTTTTAGTATATCTTTTATTTTTGGCAAGACATTATTCAAAGTGTAACGTATATTACTTAATGATATTAAAAGGCACTGTTCCCAAGTCTATTCAAGAATACGAAATATTGTAAAGATTAAAAAATGTATAAATAATAAAATGACTATACATTTATATTTGTACATATAATATTATACTTACAGGTCCTTGATGTTTATTGTTTTTATTCCTATAACCAGAAGGTGATCCAACTAGTTGAGAAACTGACGGCTCATCATCATCCAAAGCTTCTTCGCAACCACTGAAGGCTAATTGTTGTAAACATCGTGCAAATGAAGTAAATAAAGTTTTAACAGCATTATAAAAGATCATTTGATATGATGGATTAGCAAATAGTGCACTTTCTCTTGGACCACAAGCAACTACCGTATCTCGTGCACATTTTGTTACCTCTAATACCATTTCTTCGAATAGGAATGGCTATTTAGACAAAAAAAAATATAGTTAAATCTTTGATATAAATAGTATTTATCATCTTAAAACTATAAAGTGTGTGTGTGTGTATATATATATGAAACAATACCAGCTTTGTAACACCACCATTTTCATTTAAATATTCAATTTGCCAAGTTTCCTTTTTATGTAAAGCTGCTATATTCTCTGCAGTTCTTCTGAACAAAGCAACTAAACATTGTAATCTAAAATATACAGTAAGAATTAGAATGCTAATTACAAATATGACAATTTAAATATGGAAATTTAATCATTGTTAAAAAAAGATTTTTACCTCAAATCAAATATAAATTTTCCAAAAATATCAAGGGCATCACTAGGTAAATCTAAATGAATTAAAGATGCATACATCTGTCTAATACAGTGTAAAATATGTAAAAGTGATGATGCTTCTACATCATTATGACATATATTTTTAATAACTTCCATGGTATGTTGCATGCTTGATAAAACCAAATTCTATTAAAAATAATTGAGATTTTAATTATATATATTCACATTTTACAAATATATCATAAAATACATCTTGGATTTGAAATTAGGTTTCTTTAATATTTCAAAGAAAGATTAAATATTTTTAGTTTCTTTTTTACCTTAAAGGGGATCTGTTTTTCAACATCTACTGCAACATGCAATTGTCCACTGAAATAACTTTGTCCTAGTCTCCATAGATTAGGTAATTGTTGAATTAATATATCATAAATAGCTTGAATGCATGATACTTGTATTGATGTATTATTTCTATCATTCCTATTACTTTGAAATTGTTTTCCTGTAACCTGTACATGTTTTGAAGTTTTACTAGAATCCTCCAATATTGTATTTTTTATTTCTAAATGTTCGTGTACACAAGCATTTATGCTTTTATCTAAACAGTTTGCATGAGAAACTAAAACATAAAATTATACATTTTTTTTAGTTAGTCTAATAGTTAATTAGTTAATAATAGAATTATTTTATATATACAAACCAATAGCATCCCAGCCTACATCACCTTCTGTTTCAAGATTAACAAGATTTCTAATTATTTTTTTATGTTCTTCTAAACTAAGTGGCATTTCTTCAAGCTTCTTTCGTAATAATGTCTTAAGAGTTGTAATTCTGTTTTCTATTTCTGCTAACACTATTTTAAATACTTCTACTTCAGTGTTTCTAAACAAATTTTTTACCCTTGCATAATCATTAATAACCAAATCATAATTTCCACGCTCTATATTTCTTTCCATATTAATTGGCATGCAAAACAAAAACTTGTAGCGCTGCATAACAGTTAAAACATTTCTTGTAGCATCTGCTCTATCTCTTCTCGCTAATACTTCATCAAATAATTTATTGGCTTCTGACATTGATTGTTTAATAGCTTTTTCAAGTTGTTCAATGGGATCAGTTCCATAATTTTTCATATCTAATTCAAACTGTTCTTTAAGAAGCATTACTGTATCAAGTTGTTCCATTACTGATCCCACATTGGCCTAATTACAAATATAGTAATAGTAATTACAAATAACTTGAAAATGTCCTTTATAAAAAATTGCAAAAGTACATACCTTCAAAAAAGACAATTGTCCTTCTTTTTGAGAGTTTACTTTTCTCTTAAGAAAAGTTAAGCCTGCTTTTAAGTCTTCTAATGTCGTAGCATGATGATGTTGCAATAAAAACCAACCTGGATGAAATTTTTCACTAGTGAGATCATCAGTGGCATCTCCAAATAATTCTATTAATTCATCATCAGGAAACTTTTTACTATAAATAAATATAATAAATTATTTTTTAAATAAATTATTAATAATAAATTATTAGTTACAAAATGACAGAAATCCATACTCATTTCCTTCTACACTGAGTCCCAAAGGATCTTCTTGTTGATAATTTGTTGGTGATAATGCTCTTCTACCCCAAACAAAGCTCTGCAGAGGTGCTTCATCTACCCATACAGCAGATTCTTTCATAGGTCCTATCGTTTCATGATAACCACGGAATTGTACTGTTGATGTTCCTTGACCACCAGTACGAGTTGTTACTATAATATCACCACGGCCTTTACATGGACCTGATCTAGCAATAATTTTATTTGATGATTTCCATTCAGCAGATAAAAGACAATCACATCCACAAATTGTCAATCCTATATAAAAAAATAACAATATAATTAAAATAATAAAAAATGGAATCTCATTGTATGATTCTATTATTTTGTATAAAACGAAATACAACAAACCTATTAAATCTGGAGCTTTTGTACCCAAGAATTCTCCACGCACTATTACACGAGTTCCAGGTGGTCCTTCTTTAGGTGAAATTCCTGTGACTACTGGTGGTGGACCCATTTTTACAAAATTATTTATAAATTTTATAATTATTTATAAAATATTTATACTATTTATAAATACCTATATAGAAAGACATTTATTATTTATTAATGTAACCTTATTCTATATATCCTATATTTAAAGACTTTAGTAAATATATTTATTCAACATACTGTATATATTCAGATTAATTAATATTTATACATTTTTATAACTGTCTTGTTTTCTATAAAAGACACAAATAAATAAAAACAAGCATGGTAAAATGACACATCACTACACTTATTAGTTCAAATATTACAAAACTACGCAACATGCTGTTACTTGTAGACTCTCTACTATTTGAGTATACATCATGCATACACACAATCAAATATTTGTCAAATCATATAAATCATACAATTAGCATTGGATTAGAAAATTTTTTATTTATAGATAAATATAAGCTAAATTATTCGATAGACAGCTTAATAATCTTTTGGAAAATACAAGTTCGGTCAGTAAACTTTCAAACATATTTTAGCGGGTATTTATAGTAACCTATATGTCAAATGTTAGGGAAAAAATAAAAAGAAAAAACATAACAAAATTTTTATATTTTAATCATTACTAATAAGATAGAAATTACTTGAACTAAATATTATGTTTTTTATTTGAATCATTTATAAAAAATATTTCAAAAGTGAAACTAGTGAAATAAAAAGATAAATATGAAAACGCGACTCTATGTAGAGTAAATATGTCATAGTATCGCATAGTCAAAATTCGATTATTTTTTAATATTAGATTTGATTAATTTAATTTATTATTGAAATAAAAGTACATATATAACATTTAATACATATTTTTATCAAATTTTCAAAAATATTGTTTTTATAATTGTTACAATATGTTGGTAGACTTGTCATTCTCCGCCATCTGTTAGAATTAGATAACGTTTGGATAAACGTGCACGACAGTGCAGTCGTGTCCATTAGTCGTGTTGAATACCCAAGATGGCAAGTGTAATAAATGAAATCGTTACACAAGCAAGTGAAAATGTTACTGAACGAAACAACGGAACTTCCACTTCGACTCCCGAAGGAATAGCTATAGCTTATGGAAGCCTTGTAATAATGGCAATATTACCTATTTTTTTCGGTAGCTTCCGAGCTGTTAAGCACCATAAGGAGCAGCAGGTTAGCTATATATTTTGGCATATTGGCATATGTTATAAAATCATTGTAATGTTCAACAATATTTGAAAATCTTATAATATTGTAATTAATGAAGATGTTTATATATATATATATATATATATATATATATATATGTACACACACACACATATATACACATACATACGTATATACGTACATATATATATATATATATTAGACATCTAGTATTATCAATAGTATATAATATATAAAATCAATATATAATATAGAAATCAATATCAATAAAATTAGTAATATCAATCTTGCATATATATACGTACACATGCGGACATGCGTACTTGTTAAAACGACAATCGACTTTAAATAGAGCAATTATTTTTTTAGCAACATTATAAAGACAATGGTGAACAACCTGATACAATGTCTCTGAAAGAAGCAGCATTATTTCCTTTAATTTCCAGCTTTACGCTATTTAGCTTATATATATTATATAAGGTAAAAGAAAATTTATAATTATATAATGTATTTTATAATTATTTTTGTGATCTTTATAAAATATCATTTATTACAAAAATATTTCTTTTCATACACAGATATTTACTAAGGAATATGTGAACCTAATTTTAGTTGGTTATTTCTTCTTTCTTGGAATTTTAGCTTTGTGTCATCTTACAAGGTAAATACCAGATTTCTATGTATTAAGATATATTTGTAATAATATTTACGAAATATGTTCGTTATAGTCCCTTGATTTCTTCATTGGTTCCTGCTGTAATTCCAAAAACTCCATATCACATTCAATTTACGAAAGGAGAAGGTGATCGTACTGAGCATATTATCAATTATAAATTTAACCTTCATGATATTGTTTGTCTAATATGTTGTTCTATTGTTGGTGCTTGGTATCTTTTGAAAAAGGTAATCTATAAAAACATACTTCTATAAATATTATTTACATAAGACTCTGTATTGTATTTTTAGTAATGTATATTTTTTCAGCATTGGATTGCTAATAATTTATTTGGAATTGCATTTGCAATTAATGGTGTTGAATTATTACATCTCAATAATGTTGTCACTGGATGTATTTTACTTGGTGGTCTTCTGTTTTATGATGCTTTCTGGGTGTTTGGTACAGATGTAATGATAACAGTAGCAAAATCATTTGAAGTGCCAATGAAGCTCGTTTTTCCACAAGATCTTTTAGAGAAAGGTCTTAGTGCTAATAACTTTGCAATGTTAGGTTTAGGAGATATTGTTTTACCTGGAATTTTCATTGCTCTCTTATTGAGATTTGATAATAGTTTGAGCAGAAAAACAAATGTGTATTTTTATGCAACATTTTTTGCTTACTTTATGGGATTACTTATAACAATATCGATAATGCATTTGTTTAAACATGCACAACCTGCTCTGTTATATCTGGCACCTGCTTGTTTAGGAACACCATTATTGCTAGCATTAGTCAAAGGAGATCTCAAAGCTTTATTTTCGTAAGCATTATTCATTCGTTTTATAATATATTACATAAAATAAATTATATATTAATATTTAGAAGTGATATATATATATATATATCAAATTTTCAGATATGAAGATCATCCTGCTCAACCAACAACTACAGTGCAACAATCAGAACAAACAACGCAAACTCAAGTAGAAGTAAAAAAAGATAAATAAATTTTCATCACCATAAGTGATATAGCATTCCTGTTATGTTACTATTGGTTATTTCATAAATTCCTTATAAATAGGAGGAAAAACATCTGTTTTCTATAATATATATATAATCTACCTTGCATATTCAATTAATTTATTTTTAAATAAATACGATATGCAAGTTGGATGCTGTGATGGCACAAAAGTCATTTCATTCATCATTCGGTGCATAACAATTTGCATTTTTTGTGCAACTATTCCTATATGTAATAATATTTATGAGGTACAATTCTTTGTGACATGATAATTCTTTAGAATTGTATTTCTTGTATTAATTTTGACAAAATTTCTTAGTGATAATCTCTACACTGTAAAATCAATTTTATGGCACATAGTAAAAAAAATTTATATAAGTTCACCACACCATATAATGCAATTAATTGATTTTGATTATCCTCTCCCCTCTTTTCTATTTCTATTAAAGTCATAAGTGCCACGCTATTTAAGATATTAGACAATCTACTTGTAAGTTATAAAAAATCTATTTTTGTGAATTTATTTGTTACTACTCCTTCATATTTATTCTTATACAATTTTGTTAATCGTAAGCATAAAAAATTAAATATCATTCTAGAATATTAAATATTTTTAAAGAGAATTCATAACTTGAAAATTTCTATTAATTTTTTTTTAAATAAATGAGTATGTTTAGACTAACTTTTATTACAAAATTTAATTTTACAAAATTTAAATTAAAATATGATATATATGTATAATTTGTTTTTGTAATATTATCAATAAAGATATATATATGAAAAGCTATTTTATATTTAAGCTAATTCATTATTATTTATAATATATGTATATTCATGCAATCTTTGATTGTGTGAGTCTGACAGATTATGATTATTGTATTTAAAATGCAGTAAAAATATAATAAAATAACAACTACTCTATAATATATAATTGAATTATATTTAGCTATCCTTATTTTTATAATCAGAATGACAATATTATGAAAATATGGAAAAGTAATTCATCACACTTTAGCAACATCTTCGACGGCTAAATTTTGTGCTGTAATAGGTTTCATGTCCTTTATTCCATCTTTGGATATTTTTTGGACTTTGAAATTAGGTAAATTCACAATAAGTCTCTTGTGAATTTCTTTAACACATTTTTTCATTAGTTCATATCCCTCTTCTTCTGACATATCTACAATAATTAGAAATAGTAAGGCAAAAATTATATTTCATTCTATATATAAAATTTAATTAAATCAACAATGACAATATTATAATCACTTTTTCACAATTCATAATTACTTACCATAATTATGATATCTATCCAATATAGAAAGAGAAAAGAAACCACCATATCCATGTGCTGCATATGGTACTTTCACGCAAGAAGCTAAATAATCTATAAAATACAATTGCGGACCAAGATCATCATCATATCCAGCCATTAATAAGTTAACAGTATATGGTGTTTGACTCCTAAGATAATCCGCTAAGTTTCTTCTAGTAAAAGCAGTTGCTGCTTGCGGTGACAGTTCATAACCATTTCTCATTTTATAAAGTTGTATATTTTTTCCAATGTATTCTGAAAACTGAGTTGTATCTCCAGATTCACCAGAAACAGCCATTACAAGCTTATCAGACATTTTATGAATTTTTTCTTCGTCTAAAATAATGTAAAATTTAATTATATATATAATATATATATATATATATATATATATATATATATATATATATATATATATATATCAAAATTAAAAATTCACGTTGATTCAAAATATCTTAATTATTTACTATAACTTTATCAAATATATCTTACCACTTTTCATAACCATAATAGACTGAGAATTTGTCATATCAGCGGCTACAAGCACAAAATCTTTAAATTGAATTCCAATTAAACATTCCATTTTAAAATTATTATTTAATCAGACGACTTTGTAGAATATACAAGTTCTTGAAAATGCCTGTCACTGTTTCGAAGGTTAAGTCATTGAATATTATATTGCGAGATAGAACATCGATTCTTTAACAACTTATAGTGACATCTGATATTACCGATCGAGAAAGAAAACTAATTATTGATTTGTAGATGCTGATAAAAAAAAATATAAAGTTCAGTAAATCTACGTGTGATGTATGTATGTATATATATATACACACACACATATATTTATTTATTTATTTGTTTGTTTTTTTTATTTTAGCATAAGAATTAATATTAATATAAAATGATATCTGTAATAATTTTTTATACTTAATGAAATGAGAAATTTGAACAAAATAATTTTCATTTAATACTTTATTTGTATATTTCTAATTCGATATTGTTGCTGGCTATTTATCTAAATAATAACGAAGACGTAGATTCAAGATGATTTTGATATTTAATAAATGAATTTATTGCAATCTATCATTGGACTTCACCAGTTCGACCTGTGCGTTTAATTAATTAATTCTTTATATTTATTTATTATTTTATATTTATTTAAATAATATATATATATTTAATATATATAATGTATGCGTAAAATAATTTACTAATAATTAAAAAGCATATAAAAATAATTTATAATAATTACACTTACTCAAATATTATATAGTTATAAACATATAATAAATAAACATATAATATACAACATACAATAAATAAACATATAATAAATACAAAATAAAAGAAATGTTCGTTAGGCACGAATTTCAAACACAGGATCATTGTTTGACAATAATGTAAACAAAAATGTGAGGTCAAGGCAACTTTGATAAGTGATGACAAGTCAGTCTACTACTGGATTTCATCGGAGATACATCGTACGTACTAACGAATCAATAAATAATAATAGTAACAATAAAAGTGAATAGTGTTAGTGAAAAATCAATTAAAATGCGCATTCAAAATTTCGAGCCATCATCTGTCAAATTGAAAGGTATGACTATTTTTTATAGTTATGACAATCTGGCTTTAGATTTTAACAAGTTAATATTTTTTGGCATATAATACTTGAATAGTAAATAAAAGTAATAGAGAAAATGAAATTTTATATTTATTAAAAATTAATATTTCTTTCGTTTTTTTATACAGTACATACTTTGTAAGTAATATCGAGTTTATTCAATAATTTGATTGAAATGACTTGTTTTAAAAAAATGTTCATTCATATATATATATATATATATATATATATATATATATATATATATATACTTCATGCATATTATGTTCATATTTTTCGTATAATTGTATTCACACAGTAATATAATTAAAATATATTTTAGCTGATTTTTGATGTGATATTATAAACTTTTGAAATTTTCTACTAGATAGCGCTTCGATCATTACGGATCTGACATTACAGGTTTAATTTTTAATTACTTTTTTTTTAAAATAGATAATTTTTGGATAGCATTGTATGTTATACTTAATGCAAAATAAATGTAATAATATATTAATATAAATTTGAAAAATGCATAGTTTTTATTTTACATTCTAAACAAATAAATATAATAGAATGAGTCTTCAAATTTCACACTTTTTCATAGAAAGTTTTCTGTACATACACGTGCGTGCGTGCAGAAAAATATTCACAGTCATTATTACTTATATTATAAATTAACTGACATATTTATTAAATTGTCTTATGAACTTTATCATATAGTTAATGAAAAACAGGTAAACATAAATTGACAGTATATGAATACTTTGACTTCTATAGCTGCTCTAATTGTTGTTATCAAGATCTCTTTCATAACTTAATATTTCTAATTCCAATACAATGTTTAACATCTTATCATTTAAATGGAAATATATACAAAAATTGAATGTAAGTATCATATGTATATGCATATATATACTTTGTATGCTTTGGAAGCAATCTATTACAATAACTAATAATTACAATATTGCAGCATTATCTTGTTTTTTCTTTTCTTTTTTTTCCTTTTTTTAAATCATTTCTGATGGCTAATTACGAACAAATATTAATAAAGTATACTATTATATACAGGATGTTACTTAGTACATTATAAGATATCAGAGAGCATATATTGTACAAAATAATTAACAGCAAAGCAATTTAGTATATAGCATTCTTTACATGATAAAATATATACAAAATAATAAAAACATGAAATTCTGTATAAATTAGGTAACTATAGTGTCTTTAATATTTTCTTTATAATATTCTAATAGCAATGGATAAAGATATTTCATTCGAAAAAGATAGTATGGTGATACAATACTTTTCTTAAATATATGGATTAAAATGTATTAACAAGTATTAATATCCATGAAACTTCTTTTCTATATAATAAAATAATAGAATTATCGTGCGTATGCTGTGTGTATGTGCGCGCGTATGTATATATATATATATATATATATGTATGTATGTATATATGTATATATGTGCATTTATGAAGCAGTGTTTTAGTAAATTTAACTTGAAAATCAAATAAATAAACAATGGTAATACGAATTTATATAATCGGTAATAAGAATGTCATGAAATATTGAAAATAAAAATTTTTATACAATGCTATTAGAAAAATTATGAAGAATTTACATTTATAATTATACAAAGAAAAAAGTATTATTACTGAATTTTTGTTCTTTTATATATATTGATTTACTTTCAAATTTTTATCATAATTCTAAGACAAATATATCTATACGTAAAAAACACATTAATATTTTATTACTTATAGTAAGACCTTGTATATAGATAATAATTTACAATAGCAATAATGATATTAATGTTGTTCTTTATATTTGCCTTAGAATATCTTCAAAAATTTGAAATCTATCAAGCTTAAATTTAATATGAAAAAATTAATGCAATCATTTTTCTAATTAGTTCTGATCTCTACCTCTATCTAAATTTGTAGAAAAGTGCAGTACAAATTGCGATTTCACTTGTAAAATAATGGTAAATATTACAACAAATAACCTTATAGAAAAAAAACAAAACTGATTTTGCTTTATATTATTTAACAATTCATACTGGATATAATCGGTGTCAACATACTTGATTTTTTTTCTTTCTTTTTTTCTTTTTTTTTAATATCTATTGCATCATAATGGCAAAAGATCAATTAGGTTAACGCGTGGTTGTGTAAGTGATTCGGGAAAAAATTCTGCAAGTTTGTCATATAGCTCAATTCTCAAAGTGTGAACGTTGCGTATTGTTATATACTGATCTGTATTCATACCAAGAAAGTTACCTAAAACAGTGCTAGAAGCTGAATTAGAACTTGCAGCTTCATCCAGTGATCTTGTTTGTTCTCGAAATAGTATAGATGTCAACAATTGAAACTGTAAGATTTAAATAAATGTACATATGCAATGATACAATACTAAAAGAGACTTTATAAAATTAATAATAAATATACTTATAAAATTTTATAATACCTCTTTTGTTTGCTCTGTATCATCATGATCGATAATTTCTGATACTTTTGTTTGTAAATATTCCAATGCTTCAATACTATTATTCAAAGCAAGTTCTTCAAATTTATGTTTTCTAATGATTAATTTACACTTTTTTAATATCTGTTCATGAGATGGTCTACATAATTTTAATTGCCAAAAATCATCAAGTCGTAAATTTGGAAGGCAAGATCGACCTGGATTTCCACCAAATAAATAATGAACCTATCAAATACAAAAATAAATATTTTGTTAGAAATATGTAATGCTTTGTACTAATCTAAAACTCAAATTTTTTATACCTTTTTTATATGATCATAGACTAACTGGTGTGCAAATCGTGGACATGGTTCGTAATCTTGCATTTTACTCCAATATTTTTCCCCAAAATTTTCATTACGATAAATACAACACCATTTGTTATTTTTAATAGTATAAACCCAAAAAGAATTCTGTACATTGTCATCTCTTTCATCTTTGTCTTTACTTAAACCCTACATAGAATCTTTTTAATATATAATATACCATTAAAATATATAAGAAAACGGATATTTCTAAGTACAAACCGATAAAACATATATTTCATCAAGGTTACAATCAATTGTTGCCCTCTGAGTAAAACCAGCTGCCGGAACACGATTAGAATCTTTTGCCCCAAAGTCATTATAATTTATATGTTCTACTTGATTTGTATCTACTTCATAAGTAAAAAAGTCACTTAAATATTCTTTACCTCGTTTACCTGCGAATATATACAACTTTCGAGAACCCTGAAAAAATGCATAAAATGAATGTAAATCCTATAATATATTTAACACCAATTATGTAATTACTTATAGTTTCAAAAATACTTACTGAATGAAACAACATAGAATGCCCTGCTCGTGATCTAATAGTCGGTACGTTTGGAGGACACTGTCTTGCAATATCACAAGCAAGTCGACTCCAAGTACCAGTTGGCACATGATAAGAATATAATCCAGAAAATATTGGTTCTGTCGAGTTTGCTGGCATTGCATGATTTTCAGAACTAAATGGTAATTCATTATTATTCAATTATCAAAAATCTATAAGAAGATTTTTAATAACTTACTTGGAAGATGAGACAAGAACTCTGCCACCAAATACATAAATTATTCGTTTTTCAATATCCATTGACATTTGATGATCAAATATTAGTTGAGGTCCACCAACAGCACCAGTATCTTCTGATATTTGTGTCCATTTATTTGATTCAATATCATAAACATAAAAATCACTTTTTAGATTTTCTGGTGTTCTATATTGTGTATCCAAATATCGTCCGAGTGTAAAGAGTTGTCGTCTTTCTGGATCAAGACACATTTTATGACATGATCGAGCACTAGGTCCACCCTATATAATACATTTTATAATTTTGATGTGTGGACAAAAAAGAATGATAAAAACTTTCTTTATTAAATATATCACCTTGAATTTGAGGACTTACTACTGATTCAGTATCTTTGCATATGAGTGTCCATTTATTAGCAGGTATGTTATAAACCCATAAATCTGACAAATCCTGATTTCCATCCCATCCTCCAAATAGATACAACATTTCGGCAGTTGGATCCAGGACCATCTGATGTCCTCCTCTCATTCCAGGTTTAGGATCGTTTGTAGATAATTTTGTCCAAACCGCTCTATAGGTCTGAGCATTGATATAGTCATTCAGTAGTCCAGCTATAGCATAATTTATGAAATTTGTTTCCATAAAAATAAAAAATGATAATAATCTAAAGTTTTACACAAAGGGAAAAAAAATAAAATACAAATTAGAAAATACCAGTAAATTCATAGAATTTTTTTACAAATAAAAGAATAACTAAAATTTGATTAGTATAATAGCTAGTTTTTTAGATAATATATTTTAGAAAAGTATATTTATAAAAAAAAAGATATGTACTTTGTATTTTATGTGTAAAGAAAAAATTAAAAGCAGCTTACTCATAACTGCATTGCTTATAAAGCCTTCTGCCTGAAGATGATCACCTTTTGTAACTAACAAATCATATAACATAGATAAACGAGGATCTTCTAAAGTAACTCCTGTGACTCTTTGCAAAGTCTCCACAACTTCTGGTTGTTCGAGTCTCCGAAAATGTTTCATACATAACCTTATTACTTCTTTTTGACGATACTGTAATATAAAAAAATTTAATTATTCTTTGGTTCATATTAAAAATATTTAATTTTTATTGAAGTACTTACCATATTTACCCATTCGATAGAAGGTCCTACAATTTTAGAATCATTGATACCATTTAACCGTACATGCCAAATAGAAAAATTAAAACTGGGCCCCCAAGATTGAAGAGGAAGAATTTTTATGTATCTAACAGGAAAATAATTTCCTTCATTTCCTAAAACGTGCTTCAAATCAAATGTTTCTGGTACAGAATCATTATTCAATCCACTAAAAAGAAAAAGAAAAAAATAAATTAATTAAAAAAATTCATTTTTTCTCTTTTAATTTTACAAAAATAATATTTTACCTTTCTAGAAGTTCCATCATATTCTCAGGTTCTAGTCCACCATATATTTTAAATTTCTTTATATTGCATACATGAGTTTTTTCATATTTGCCAAAAGTAATAGTTTTAACAATGGAGGGACATTGCAATTTCAATGTAAGAAACTAAAATATTATAATAATTAGGTAACAATTATTGTCATTTATATTAAATAATTAAATATATATTATTTATTATAAGTAGTTGATCATGATATCTATTTGTTTACATTTTATATAATTATGTTGAAGATAAATAACGTTTTTAAAAAGTAGATAAATTTTCTGAATAAAATATACGAATGTTTACCTGGCGAGGATTGTCAATATCAGAAGACCAACGTGAAGTTTGATCCGACGGTTTATCTACAAGAATATTCCTAAAAAAACATATAAAAATTAGTTCGTTACGATTTATTCTTGTTATTTTAATCGACATATCTGTATTTTAGATATACTTCGAAAAGAAATGGGAAGTTTGTTAGGTTACATGTTTATCATATTTTTTTTTCATTTACTGAACTATTTTGAAAATAGATAACCTTATTTAAATTGATAAAAATAAAAAATTACTTACTCAGGTACGTAAGAAGCTGAAAAACTAGAGCACTTATAAATCCTAAATTCCAAAACTTTCTCAAAATTACTATTTTCGCCAGACGCCATGTTACTCCATCGATATACAGGGTGTTTCCAAAATACGTTCCACGATCAAATAGGGGTAAATTTCATGAAATGAACGAAAAACGTCATGCACATGAGTTAAATTATTTTTAAAGAAATTTAACTAGAGGGCGCAGAAATATCACGAATATAATACAAAAAATGAAATATTGCGAATTATAGTGAATAAATCGCAGTATTTATTAAAAAAAAAAAAAACATTATTTAAAAAAACATTATTTAAAAAAAAACATTATTTAAAAAAAACATTTTTAATATATGTATTTATTTATGAAATGCTCTTATAATAATACAAGAATATTAAATTAAATTAAATTATAAAAATCAATAAAAATGAATTTTTTGAAATAAAAATAGTAAAAATTCAAACGAAATACGGACCAATAATATCAATACCATGAAATATTCCCTTTGATTATAGTGGTATAAATTGAAGCAGAAATGATAATGGATTTTAGTGAATTTTAAATTTCTCAAATGGTTACGAACTGATTTTATCGAATTAGCTTAAAAAAGAACATATATTAAAATACAATATTCAGTCGTACTTTTGACTTATATATTTCATTGTTTATAAATATATAATTATCCGATTTGAATGAAAATATATTATAAAAAAAAAAATGAATTGAAGAGTGAAATTTTGTAACGATGATATAATATTAATAGTTGGCAATACTGTATAAGTCGCCATTACGTTTTGGCTTCATCTATTCGCTTGGAAAGTCGCAATGTGTTGTCTGACCAAGCATTTTTGACATTTTAATTTCGTGATAGCAAATGATTACGAAATAACGAAAAGTCGAAGATAAGTTGCAATTTTATATATTACAGGTAAATTAATTTTAAGTATCAATATAATGCAATTATAATAACATACGGTATGTATTAAAAACGTTGGAATGATAATGGCTGCATTGCAGCATCTAAAAAGTATTTTAATTTCTACAAAAAATTTACAATAGATACTTAATATAACGAGTTATTTCTAAAAATTGTTCGTAATACTTTGGTAACTCATTTGGTTGTATGTACGATTATTATATTAAACTTCATTGGCTATTTTATACCTAATAAATTAAGAATATGGAATACCTCATGGCAAGCTAGCTAAATGTGACCTAATCTGTAGTAAAAAAAAAAAATAATAAAATTTTAATAATCTTGTTATTAAATGAAATTTCTTATTTTTATAAAACTGTATTTTTACTAGATGTTATGTTGTATTTCTTTAATTGTTCTAGTTATACATTTATATTGTATAACCAGATTTCTTTTGTTATTTTATTAGAAGTTTTTTGTTTTCTAATTATGATGTAGACTTATTTTTGTAAAATGTTCTCAAAAAAGGAGGACCTCATTAACAAAAATAGAAGATGGAGCAAGAATCTAGACGTAAAGGTCCTAGGAGTCCCAGTGCTGATTCGGATGATTCATCACATAGAAGACGATCAAGAAAATATGATAGATCTCCATCTCCCAGACGATCCAGATATCGAAGATCTAGATCAAGAGATAGAAGATCACGTTCAAGTTCCAGAGATCAAAGAAGGAAAGAAACAAATCGTCCACAACAAGAATGGAAACAACAAACATCTTCACAATCTCAAAGTGCAGCTGCTAATCCTGCTGGCTCTAGTGGTTATGTTCCTCCTGTTCATAATCAATATCAGGTAATATATATTTATCATACTATTATTTATTATCATAAATCTAATTTTCATAACATAATCAAATATTTAATATTAATAAATAGCTTAAAAATATATTTATTAAAAAAAATCATGGATATATTATTATCATAGGCACCTCCACCTCCAAATACAAGTCAACCACCTCCACCTTTACCTGCATATAATCAAGGATACAATAATTACAACTATAACTACGGGCAAGGATATGATTACAGCTATCAGCAACCAACTAGTTATCGCAGTGTAAGTTACTTGGAAAAGAATAATATTTTTTTAATTTAGTATAAATAATTGCATTAGAAAATAGATGTATAATTTATGATTGCAATGTTGGATGATTGCGTGATTTTATGTTCGATTTTATAGTAAAATATTATATTAATTATCTTAACAATCTGATATAAATAAATTTTATATCAAGATGTTTAAGATATATATGGGTTTTCTAAAGCTCATGTACAAACAATGGTACTCTTTTATATATGCGAATCATTATATTATTACGCGATTTGGAAACGATAGTGTGTCGAAAAACGATACACCATTTTTCTTCTTTTATACTGCAAACTCTGCAGCTCCGTCAGTAAGTATAACATTCGCGTTATTTATTTTATTGGTAACAACATCGGAAACGACTATAATTGACCTGATGATTCATCTTCAAGAATCTTCCATGTATTATCCAAAGTTCTGATTTGAATGTGGACAAGTAAAGGTAAGGGTTAAAAGAAGCACCATTCATGTATTTGAAATTGAATGAACATATTAATTCTGTTAGGATTATCCTCCACCGAATTGGCAAGGAAATCAGGTACCATATAACAACCAACAACCACCACCACCTCCTACATTGACAACGCAGCAAGAATCATCACGAGCTGTGGATAGTGGATCCTCTAGTTTAGTAACATCTTTAGCAAGACCTGAGGATGCAAAAAAAGAAGGTATGATTTAAAATAATAATATACTGATAAATGCAAGAAGTTTGAAACATATTTAAATCAAAAAGTTAGTAAATACAGAATTGATTTTAACATTATTTTCTTTTTATATTTGTATTATATTACAACCAGATACTTTAAGTAATGCTTCATATTTTTATAATATATTAATCAGCTAATTTAATTCAAAGAAAACTACTATTACAAATATTTTATAATATATCTGTACTTTAAAATTAATCACACGACAGCCATCGCAGCTGAAGTGAAACAACAAAAAGCAACGCTAGCTAAGCAACGTGAGGAATATGTCAAGAAATCGGCAACATTACAACGTGAGCTGGAGATTTTACGACAACAATGTGATGAGATTGGTAAAGAAGGTGGCAGAGAGAACAATCGTATAATAAAAGAAAATCAAAAACTTCAGGTGAGATACAAAATATATATTCTAAATGATACTTTATTAAAATGTTTGTTCAATTCAACAAATATTTATTTATCCTAATTGTTAAAATAATTTAAAAATATGTTAAATAAATGTTAACTCTACATGGTTCTCTATTTTCAGATTGAAATACAAAATAAAATGAAGTCAATACATAATGTGATTGATATGCTCACTGGAATCATTGGTGATAAAGCCACAGTAGATGATTTAAAAAGCAAGTTTAAATTAGAATTGAATAAACGCTCAAAAAGTCCAAAAGAAGACTTCCCTACAGGAAAGTCTGATTCACCCGACAGATCATCAGTTACGGATTCCGATAAAGAATGTAAAGCTGATAGAGAAGGTAGAGAAAGGAGATCTCCTGAAGATTCTAAACCCATGTACAATTTCGTACATTATGATCCAGAAATGCATTGGTGCAAAGTTTGCGATATATTCCCTAAAACGGCAAAGGAATATTTGAATCATCTTCATAGCAATGAGCACAAAGAAGTTTGCTTAGTAAGTGACAATATTTTATTTTCCCTTTCATTGCTGTGTTAATTCATCGTTTATAAGTAGACTTAGAAATTTCTGTGTAAAATTCACTTTGACAAATAATATTTATCAGTTACTAAAACAGGAACCAGAAATATATGCAATTATTGATTTGAGTTACAAGAGAACAAATGGATTCGGTTAGGAGTATGTCTTTATAAGTCAAAAAATATTTTAAGTGGATGCTTTATTACACTAATGAGCTATATATGCAGGTACTTGGTACATAGTCTGATTGATGCATCGAATCAATACCTACCAAAAAGTACCAAACTTTTTACAATGAATATTAAGAATTATTATTGAAATCATGTTTCATGCTACAGGAACGCAAGATAGTTGATATGCCATGGCATGAGCAGAATGGAGAAGGAACAGAAAAAGAAGTGCCCTTTTATCCAGGACTACCAACGAAAAGAACACCAATCAAAGGTATGGTTAATTTCAGTGGGTAATTACTAATAGAATACAATTCCGTAGCTTGTGCACAGACACTGTGTTGTTCGGTATGTATTGAAGAGCTCTATGCATATATACATTGCTTATAAATTTTCTTCTGATATTAAATACAATAAAATTAAAATAAAGTGTTAATTTTGTCCAAACAGTTTTTAGAGGTAATAAAATTTGGCGGGTAAAGAAATTTTCTTCTAATTCAATTATTATTTGAGTATATATACTTTACATTCTGTTTGGATTACTAATAATAAATTTATTAGCAATGTTATATGCTCTATACAGATGCACTGGATTTTAGACTACTTTGAGAGGCGCAACTTCAAAGAATTTTGAAATTTTGGTTTGTCTTAATGAAACTGTTTACCTCTCTCTCTCTCTCTCTCTCTCTCTCTCTCTCTCTCTCTCTCTCTCTCTCTCTCTCTCTCTCTCTCTCTCATACAAGCACATATTTAAAGTCACCATGTATAGGCTTGTGTCTGGTATTAAGATGTGATATCTGCAAATAATGTTAACATACATACACAGTGATGGTGTTAGTGAAGATATATATTTTACATGATATCATGTTTAAATTTATTCGTACTAATTAATAAAAGACTACAGAAATATGTGAACAAGTAAAATATATAAATATGTAAACGTAATGTATTATATGAAAATTTTTGTAAAATATACTGTAAATGTTTATTACATGGGAAAAAAAAAAAGAAAAAAAAAGAATTATATAGATGCAAATAAAAATAATATTAATTAGACAATTACAGTATATTCCTTTTTCTACAACTACATTTATGTAAATTATATGTATTAATACTGTTTGTACTACTTGTATGATAATACGAAAAAAAAACAATAAAGATTTTTTTTATTCCTCTTTCATTTCTAGCGAACATCGTGGGACTTACGAAGAATAATTAATGTATTCAAGTATTTGTTGATCAGCATTTAATATATTATTTTTGTTTTCAGTGACATGAATGTGTCGTGGCAGAACATAAGGTCATTCTTTATGAACTTACAATTGTTTACATATTTTAAAGTTTAAGTAATGCTAATTAAAATATTATTTGATTATAGGACTACAGTTCTTCAGTGCAGCAACTGCATGGTACTGTAAGCTCTGTAATTCCTGGATCGGAGATCTTCATTGCGCGAGTTTGCATCTGAAATCCAAGAGGCATTCTGAGAATTTCTCTGTAAGTAAATTAAACGTGTTTGTTTGTTTCGAAAAAAAGAATTTTTGTGTTTTTTTCAGCGGTTTGTTGAACAAAATCCACATTGGGAAACGGACTGGATGGCAGATCGCGAGAAAGCTTTTTCAGAAGAAAAACACAAACAAATACAAATGGAATTACAAAAACAAAAAGATGATGATCCACCACCAAAGTCCAAAAAATCTAAGAAAAATAAGAAGAAGTCGAAAAAGTCCAAGAAACGTAGAAATAGGAGTAGTGCTAGCGATACGTCTAGCGAATCAGAGAATTCAGAATCTGATTCCGATCAAGATATGTCCAAGAGTATACGCGTTGCTATGAGAAATAAAATGAAAGCTTCTACTCAAGCAATCCTAAATGAAGAAATCGATTATCATAGAATCAAATTAAAAGGTCATTGGTCAAAAAATGTACAAGTTCATCAAGCAACTACACCAGAACAACAACCTGTAGAAGCAGATGATCGACAACTTTTAAATTCAATCAGAGATAAACTAAAAGCTAAGCAAGAGGAAGAAATGAAATCTATAAGTAATAGAACACAAAGTCAAGAAAAAATGATAATGGAAGAAGAAGAAGAAGAACAAGAGCAAAGTAGCTTCTCTAAAAAATCTGAAAGTTTGGAAGCATGGGGTCCAAAAGAACCACCAAAACCATTTTGGATTAAAAAAGAGGAAGACAAAGTACAACCTCTACCGAGTAAACCAATCGAATTACCTAAACCAGAAGAGATGCCTAAACCACACATGGGTTTTTGGACGAAACAACAGGTGAATATGACTCTTAAACCATCGGAAAGTAAAGGCACTGAAAAAGAAGAAGAAAGAGAACGCGAGAGAGACAGATATAAAGATGATCGCGATCGTAAATATGATAGAAGAGAAGATAAATATGATCGATACAGTAGATATGACAGAAGACGAGGAAGAGATCGAGATAGGGATAGGGAAAGGGATCGGGAAAGAGACAGGGAGAGAGATTATTATGAGGATAGACGAAAGCGAGATGTAAATGAATCGCCGAGACGAGAAAGAAGCTGGCGCGACAGTCCAAAAAGAAATTATGAAAAATATGATAAAGATAGAAGAGATGATAATTCGTCGAATGACGAATCGAAATTTGAGAAAAAGACAAATGAATCGGCTTCTAAATCAAAAAAAGGTGGTGTTCAATCTAAAAAGTCAGCACAGGTGGCAAAGGGTAAATTACCTTTTATTGGTAGATTACCGCTATTTAAGAAGAAAACCGAAGAACCAAAGTTACCTGAAAAGGATATTGCTCCGTTACCTTATCAACAAAGCAAATTTGAAGATACTCCTAAAGTTCCGAATGAAATTATAAATCCACCGGGAGTAGTACATATAACAAAATTGGCAACACCGGTTAATTTAAATAATAATGCAAATCAAGCAAATAAAACTCCACCAATGAAGATATTAGTTGCCCCGCCTCCACCTGTTTTAAATGAATCGAAACCGACGCAACAGGTCGTCGATATGGAGATCGAAGATCAGTCTGAAGAAACTGTCATTGAGCAACCAATGATAGAGCAGCAAAAACAAACACAAAGTACAACAAAAGTGACAGTACCGTCTCATCCTCCTCCTCCTTTAAATCGGCCACCACCATCGTTCACTTCAAATCAACAACAGCAACAACAACCACAACCACAACAGCAACCAACGTCACAGGCACAGCCACAATCACAGCAACAACAACAACAGCAGCAGCAGCAACAGCCTCAACAACAACATATACAAAATAGGCCAACATTTACTCCAAGTAGACCTATGCCACCTCCGTTTATGTCTACTCCACCGCCGTTTATGCAAACTGCACCACGTTTCCCACCTCATCAAGTTTTGCGGCCTCCTATGCAACCGCATCCGCCATTCGTTACAAATCCTCCACCTCAAATTCAGAATCCTCCAACCTTTATTACAAATCATCAAAATCCTCCACCTCCCACGTTACCTTCTGTGGAAACAGTAACTCACGATATATCGGATATACCAGAACCTACCGAGAAACGACCAGATCCAAGCATTCCTTTACCTGACGACTTACAAGAAGCTTTGAATATTATCTTCCCTAAAGAAGAAACAGAGAGTAAACAGCAAAGTCAGCAAGAAAGTAACGTTATGTATTCATCTATGTACAGTATGTTAGGCTGCGTTGGATATGGACCAGAATACATGGATCAACCACCGCCCGAAATAACTCAAGCGGAAGTCGAAGCTGATACGCAACCTGGGCCTGATGACCTAAAGATGTTAGGTATTGACGAAGGAGACACAATTCTATAACATTGTTCATAGATAATTTAATCTTCGCATTAAAATACAAAGATTTTTTTATGATAAGGCAAGATTAAGTAAAAGCCATTCTTAGGTAAATCACTTTGATTCATTGTCTCGTTATTAGACACTATTCAGCTATTCTTTTGCTTTAAGAGTTGCATTACGTTGTTCAGTCTAAGGAAGAGAATGTATAACAAAATCAGAACTCGAGTGGTTATTCTGATAACTCGGCACACGACTATTTCATGGAAGAATTTTAATCAATGTCATTCATTGTTATTGATTATGTCATTCCTTGTGAACACAAATAGAGTTTTCACCAAGATAAGTTGTATGTTGTATTCTACCTTATTAGATGATCCTAGTATAATAATTATTCAATATGTATATCAACATCTTTTATTGTGTCCAATTTAAAAACTAATAAAAGTATTATTACATATTAAAAGTTTTATAGGACACATATATCTTCATTATATAAGGATCATGTAAAAATATATTATATTTCCATTATTTAGTTTATTCAAGAACTATTAACATTGACATTGTAGCATATCTAAGTAATGGCATAGTTTATTTGGGGTTTTTTTTTTCATATTAAAGCAAATTCTACTTAATAAAATTATGTGCAATGGTATTTATCTTATCATTTCATAACAAAGTTTCATGTACAAATCTGTTTTTGCTTACTTTTTCTTATGTGAGTATTTAAATTCCGCTTACTGCAATAAATATACTTAATTTATCGTAACAAAAATTCTTGATATACATATGCTTATTTATAGGAAATTTCTATCGAACAATGCTTATAACATAATACATTTGGAATGCTGATTTTCATTGGAATGCTTCTAAAGTAAAGCATACAGTAGTAAATATTTTGATCTAGGAAAACATTCCATGTTACAAAATCAAATTATAAGTATTACGAAACAATGCACATCAATAAGCATATTGTTGCATTGAATTATTAAATTTAAATTTGAAGAACAAGACCTGCACTTGAAATGTTATCGCCACCACCGGCAGTTTGAGCTGCTTGTGTACAGATTAACACAGGAGCCACACATACTTCGATAGGAATGTTTTCTTTTTCTATAGGTAAAGTCTCTTCCCAACAAGAAACTGGTTTATCAACATCCAGAGGTATTCTCATACCATGAGTATTAGACGTTGAAAAGCTTTCATCCATAACTAGTGATGCTTTTCGAATATCAATCTGAATAGAAAAAATAAGTATTGAAGATATGATTAAAAAAAGATTTCATTTAAATAAAGTTCTAATATTACTTACATTACTTGTTGCACAAACATGTCTGTGAGCTGTTAAAGATGCTTTAGCTGCTGCAGCCATCGTGTTTTTCCAAACAGTATCTTTCACAGTAAATATTGCTTGGTATGCTAAAGTATGTACATGCATACGGGTAAGTAAACGTGAATTAGAAATAGACCTTCCTCTTAAACGTATGAGTTTAAACAATGTTCTCATTTGATCTAAAACTGTAGCAACTCTTGGAGTTGAATTGGCAACTAATGAAATGTTGCCATAATACATAGAATTGTATAAATTAGCTATTTCTTGCTCGTTCATTCCTAAACTATCAGCAAAAGGAATAACTAAGTTACAAAGTTCAGAAAGTAACTTGTCATCGACAAATGAGGCCATTTCAAAATGTATTTTCGTATGCAATGGTCTGTTAACCATTTGTTTATTTATATTCCTAAGGATTCTTTCACGTTCTCCTTTACACAAAAAGATAAAATATTACATACAATTTATAAATGTATAAAATTATATAAAAGCAAAAATTGTTACAACTTACACAGTGCTATATAGTCACATTACCTTCTCTAAATGGATAATTATCCATCATTTGCAAACCACTGACTACAAGTAAATCAAGGTTTGTAGATGATAAAATTTTATCAAAGGCATTAAAAGAACTAATAACTGGATTATTTTCATCATTATGAATAATATACCTAATAAATATTATAAAAATGTAAATATAATTATATATAATAGTATATTGTAATACTCTATCATCATTATATATCATATTTACCTATTTGCTCTAGTACTAGAATAAGGTCCCCAAATATCTCCACTTTTATATTCTAGAACTAAATGAACATCATCGCGTTTTACTTCACCACCAACAACACTAATAACTTGTGGTATCATTTGGAGCAATGATTTAGTTAATTTCGCAGCTAATATCACATCACAGCCTTCTCTTGCAAATCGTAGTGCCATTATTGCTGCATTTCCTCCAATTGTTGAATAGGATGAAGGAAATGTACGAGCTTTATTAACTAGTTGATCGAACAATGTCCGATTTGGCATGTAACGTCTGAAAGAATTATCTGTTATTATAAAGATTTTTATTAAAGAGAAAATTCAAAAGATTACTTACTCAGCAGCAGCACCATGCCGAAAATAATAAGCAAAACTCTTTAAAAGTTCTTCTTCTGTATTAATTTCATCAAAATGCTCTGGCAAGCCAATTTCATCTGAATAATGTAATAAATGCTTCGCATCAACATATGTATCTGTACATATACCATAACCTACAGCGATTTTAGGTTTGTTTGTAATAGAATGTTTGTTTTCTATCCTTTCTAAGCCATGTAATAAAGCTGACAGACGTTTTTGTAATATATCCTCGTAATTTCTGTAATATAAACCAGCTAAAACAGCTAGTACTGCCAAAAATGTTCCGAACCTTAGTCGCTTATTAATTCCCATATTGAATCCGTGAAAACTATAGATACGTATGTATCTTTTTTTCGTTTATACAAAAATTACAATGTGACAGTTCTACTAACGTTGCATTGCCCAGTCAACTTTCTTTCTGAATGCATTTAACGGCTGTGGGGCTTACGAGAGATTAGATTTGCGCATGACAAACAGACCAAAGTACTCACACGATTACATTTAAATACTATATTTTTCTTGAGGTTTTTATATAAAAAAACGCATATCATACTATACCTGCATATGTATGTTTATATTTTTACAGTTGAAACAAATTAAATTCATTTTTTTATGAATATTTACAATCTACTTTGAAATAAATTAAAAAATAAAAGAAAATCTATTCTGTCAAAAAGAAGAAGCGTTATGAAGTGTAAAAAAAGATAGGAAGCGATAGAACATTATAAATGTGCATATAGTTCAACCATAAAATAATAAACAAACTAGATGGAAATGTACCAATTGTGCATCTAAACAGCCGTGTAAACAATTTCTACGATGTTCAAATTATTTATTTTCATTCAATAACCAATAGCTTTTTTTCTTCTAAATATATTTAATATCAAGTTTTAAGGAGAACAAACGAAAGATGAAGCTTTTGTACGCACTGCTATAGAATTGAATTATAAAATGTGTATTAACTCAAATGTACTCTTAGAAGGATTAGATTTGTAAAAAGAATTAATTTGTAATTAAGAGGATTGTTATTAATCAATATATATATAATGTGAAAAGAAACAACACAATTTTTTGATTGTAAGTTGATATCGTATAACACTTTATAGGTTAGAATTATAAAATCGATTAAAAATTTTCTTTGAATTATTAATTTGATTTGAATGACGACTTAATTTATATATGAAAAGATGAAGTATTGCAGAAGAAAAATGCTAAAATGTGAAAGGCGAAAAAATCTAATACAAAGGAATACAAAATTCAGAATTAATTTTATCAAGTGACATGTTTGTAAACAAATGATTTATTTTGTTCTACAACAAGTCTTATTTAATTTCACTTTATAGGTACGTTGTACATAAATCATCAGTAATTACCCTGCAATTATCATACGTTTCATTAAAAACTATCAATATCATTGTAATGAGAATGATCGTAGAAAAATCTTTCTTAACACAACCATGTCATAAAAAAATATAAAAAAAATATAATTATGTGGTTAGGTGTTTTCAAACTAACTCAAGACAAAAAAAATTATTAAGAGAGTCAGATGATAGAAATGGATAAAAATCTTTCTGTGGATACAGATTGGACTTCTGGGAACAAATATATAAAAAGTTCATTGCATCAATTTTTTACTGTCAACAAGAATAATCATAACGTTGTATCTATAAAAAAAGAAGCAGAATTTCAAGAGAAAAAACATAACTTTCAAGTCTTAAAGAATATGAAACATTCTGAAAATTCTATGAACAAAGAAAAAGAAAAAATAAATTATGAAGAAGCTTCTCCTTCAAATATAACAACAGTAAGTACTATATGAATTATATCTATGTATATATTAATAATTCTATTATAGTTCCTTTCAACAATGATCATAAAATATTTTACAGAATCATAAATCACAGCCTTTAAATTCGACGTCAACTAAGATAATTATTAATCATCATGAAGGTGCACATGTAACATTGTGTCGTAGAGGTCAAATTGATGTTATAGAAATGCCATTGGAACAAACATATTTTTACAAGTACTTTCTGGTTTACGAAGATTTACCATCAAAATTTGTAGTATTACATGCTTTACACAATAACACAGCAAAAGAAGTAGCAAATAAGTTACTAGATATATTAGCAATTATTGGAGCTCCTCAAGTTCTACAAAGTGGAAATGGGCGTAATTTTGCTGAACAAATTGTCAAAGAATTACGTATTTTATGGAAAGATTTTATCATATTACATGGAAATGTGTGCAAATGTGAAGAAGATAGTAGAGATTTTAAAAATTTATTAAAATGTTGGTTAAACAAAAATCCTGGAAAAACATGGTATGAAGGTTTGAAATTTATACAAATCTTTCAAAATTCAACATATCGTTGTCAAAATGGTAAAATACCATGTGATATATTATTTGGACAAAATATTCATCAAGAATTTCAAAAATTAATCATCGCTAAAAATACAACAAATGATATGTGGACAGAAGAAGAATGGATAAATGATACATTAAATAAAAAACAAAATAATACTATTACAGTTGATAATTTGACTCATATTTCTGGAAATATAATTTCACTAAATACAAGCGATACAGATAAAAATGATAATGTATGTATATGTATTGTTAAAGTAATATTATAATTCATATAATAGCAATTAATTTATTGTATATTTTTTATTATTTTAGTGCCATAATGAATATGATGATGTCTCGTGTAATAATCATAAAAACAATCATGATGATTCTTTTCAATTTCATAAGAATTCAAACAACTTTAAATTTGTTAGTGTTAAAAGTGAAACATTTTTGGATAATTTACAAATGGAAGATTCAACATGTGCAGAGCCAAATATTGAAGAACATAATTTTCGTATAAACAACCAAAATTTAACATGTAAAATTTGTCATAAACAATACATGAAATTGGGACATTTGAAAAATCACATGAAAACTCATATTAAGAAACGACAATTTGATTGCACATTGTGCAATAAAACATTCCATATCTTGAAATTATATGAAAAACATATGCAACAGTTTCATGAGAATCATCAACAAATTAACAGTCATACAGATTGCATAAAAAATGATAATAGTTATAGTAAATATGCTGATATAAGTATTAATAAAAAAAGAAGTATGGAAACAGAGGAAATTCCAAAGATACATAAATCAATTATGAAATCTCATCAAAGTAGTAATATAGTACTGAACCATACGAATAAATGTGTTAGATCTATAAAAAAATCAAATTCTATCAATGGAAGACAATTTTCTAGGAAAAAAGAAGAAAATAGAATATCAAGATTGAATGGAAATCCAACATTAGAATGTTCATATTGTAAACAAAAATTCAGTTTTCCTAGTGTATTAAAAAGACACATGCGTTCTCATACAAATGAAAGACCTTATGTTTGTAAAATATGTAATAAAAGTTTTAAACAGTTAGGTCATCTTAGTCAACATTCATTGACACACAAAGATTACAGATCTTTTCAATGTGCAATATGTTGCGTTAAATTTGAATCTCTGGATTTGCTTAAAACTCATTCTCAGTCACATCAAGGTGAATCAATACTAAAGTCAAAAGAAATTTATCGTCTTTTCGAATGTGATAACTGTAAAAAGGTTTTTACAACAAAAAGTGTGTTAGAACGTCATATATTTACTCATACGCATGAGCGTCAATTTGGATGTAAAATATGTGGTAAACGATTTAAGCAAGCTGGTCATGTAAAATCTCATATGTTAGTTCATACTGGAGAGCGAAAATTTGAATGTACTATATGTTCAAAAAGATTTAGTTTATCAAATTCGCTAAAAAAACATATGTACATTCATAATGGTGAAAAACCATATCAATGTGACGTGTGTGGAGCGAGATTTCTTGAAAAAAGGAATCTTAATGGACATCTTATGACCCATACAAACGAAAGACCATTTTCTTGCAAAATATGTGGCAAACGATACACGTTAGCAGATACACTACGTCGGCACGTCAGTGCTGCTCATGAAGATGGTCGAACGTATCAATGTGAAATTTGCGCAAAAATGTTTAAACAGCTTGCACATTTGTCTGTTCACAAGAAAGTACACAATGATGAACGTCCTTTCCAATGTCATCTTTGCGAAAAAAATTTCAAACATAAAAATGTTCTGAAATCTCATTTAGCAATTCACGCAAATATTCGACCTTTTGAATGTGACATTTGCAAAGCAACATTTGTTAGAAAAACTAATTTGCAAACACATATAGCATCGGCACATATGAATGAACGTCCCTATGCTTGTACAATTTGTGGTAAACGATTTAAACAAATAAGTCATTTAAATGGTCACGTTGTTGTTCATAGTAATTCAATGCCTTATCAGTGTGATTTTTGCGATCGTCGTTGTAACAGATTGGATAATTTAAAGAAACACATGCGTCTTCATACAAAAGATAAAGAATAGATAAATGAAAATTACGAATTCAGAATTTTTAATACTAGATATCTCATTAATTTATATTTTAATTCTGTAATTGCTTTATATAAATGCTTATATAAAAAATGCTTTATATAAATTGCTTTATATTTACAAAATGTCACGAATATATGAAATATATTTGTAATTTTATATACGATTATAATAATTCCTTGTGAGGAAATTAGAAGGAAATTATTCAATTTAAAAATTTCTTATGGTACAAATATTTGGCACTGTATGTTATGTATGTGTGTATGTAACATAATACGTAATGTGTACTTGTAACTCTTTACATTTTATACCATAAGTTAGTAAGTTCATTCAATTGAATACCTGCTTTATCTTTATTATTAATTGATATTGAATTATATTAGATCAATAATATAGATTTTAATCATTTATATATATTTTTTTTATTCCTAAAAGTGAATGTAGTTAGTTTAGTTTATTAAAAGTCTTATAGTTAGTATATATTTATAATAATAATATTTTATACTATATAATTCCTTCTATTTTAATCAATGCATATAAACTTCGATACTCCTATAATACATTTAAATTTGTTCTTAATATTATGTATTATTGTTCTTAATATAAATTGTAGAATTGTTCTTAATATAATGACTGTACAGATAGTTTCTAATCATTTTTTAAATTTTCCATAGGACAAGAACACATTAAATTAAATATTTGTCATTAAATATTGTCTTTGAATTATATTGTATAATAATATTAAAGAAAAACATAGTTAATTAATTTTTTTTCATAAAATTAATAAGGATATGATATTATTAATAATATTTTCTCCTGAAATTTAATTTTCTCAAATTTCTTGAGTATCTGCACTTTCATTTGTTTATTTCTTATTGCTTTGATCATTCATTTCCAATCTTTCTGCTTGAGGAAGTGTCAAATTCTTTAACTTTTTAAGAATTTTGATTAATCGATTTTGTAAAATAATCTTTCGAGCAGCTTCAATAAAAGTATTTATTTTACAATAATATAAAGACCATTTTTTATTGGTATCTAATGTAATTGTAGTTTCAGGATACTGAAATAAAATAGAAAAAATAGTTCATGTATTTATCAGGAATAAAGCAATATGATAAAACATACTTTTAAAGCAGTTCTAAGTATTCTTTGTTTTATTTTTATAGATTTATCTCTATTAATTAATTCTTTAAACTGTGTTGTAATGATTGAACATTTATAATAAACCCAATTAAATTTCCGTTCCATCGTAATTATTTGCAGTTCTTTCATAGAAAGAAATTTGGCATCAAAACCAACTTTTGGTTTATGATGAAATATTGTTCGATTATTTTCTTTACGATAGATTTCTGATTTATATAAAAATAAATCTTGTAATTTTAATTTATGTTCAATCATTTCTGATAAGTAAATATTTAAGGGACCTGTCTGACAGAAAAAACATTTATTTTAATTCTTGAATTAATCAGTCATACAATAAATAGTATTACCTCTCAATTCATGTTCATCATGAAAGTTTTCATAGTATTTATCATATATTTGGTTTACTGCTTGCATCATATGAAATTTATATGACCATTCTAAAGATTTTTTTTTATACTGTGGATGTTCTTTACAAGTATCTGTTCTTAGTTTATATTTTAATGTAGGGAATGTTTTTTTTAATAAAATAGGTTTTCTCTTAGTTAATTTATTTATCTTAGTTTCTATATATTTTTTATGTCTATATATATCTTCATGTAGATTTCTAAATAAAGAAATAATATGAAGATATAATAATAATACTTAATATATTTGACATTTGAAAATGGCAGTGATATTGCCATAATGTACCTTTGCAATCTTGGTTTAGTATCTGCATAAAATGTTATTACCTGTGTTTTGCATAATTCAGGTATATATATTTGTAATTCAAAATTCAAAGTAATATACCTCAAAGGTCTATAAATCACCATAATTTCTGCAGGTTTGCAATCTGGTCTTATATTTCCTAAATACAAGATAAAATAAGAAAAAAATAAAAATAATAATATAAATTCTTACCTTCTAAAGGATAAATATCAATACAAGAATTTTTTATAAATGGTAAAACTACATAAGAAATTTTTTTATTTGGGATAGGATGTATTAATATAATATGATGTACCCTGTAAAAAATCAGAAGTATTTAATATCATTTACTATAATTTTTATAGTTTTTTTATAAGTAAGGCATTTACATGTATCCCAAAGGTATATTTCCAAAATTTACTTTTTTACGAAAAATAGACTTAAATGTAGAATTTACGAATATTTCTGTTGTTAGACTTTGTTCATTTGAACATTTAGTTTTTATGTCATTTATATTTGGGGATTCACATACAATATTTAAATTCATGTTGAAATACTTTTGTAATAAAATCAATAAAAATAATATTCAATAAACAATTGTATACAAATCGTATGATTACACTGTAAGCAATTCTTTTATTTCATTACTTAATTTAAAACTACTACTGTTTTCATGCTAAATTCAAACCATTAAATTTCAAATTCAACCGATAAAACAGTTACTTACCATTAAGACAGATGTTCCTTCTCTCAATGGAAGATTTGTACTCAATAGTTTCTTGTCTATAATTACTATAGTATTCATTTCTTCGTGATACAGTATTTCAAGTTTATTCGGGTAGATACGATAGCTTTCTCTTTAAAGAAATTATAAAAAATTTAACTTTACAAAAGATGTTTAAACACATAGTGCGATCTGTTATACAAAAGGCCCCTCGAATGAGTAAGAAAATAAATAATAATATACTTTATAACTAAACAATTCTTTAATACAAATTCTTACATAATAATATCACATTTATAAAACGTTAATTTATTTTTGTTTGTACATAATTTTCATTAGACGTTTTTCAAAATGAATATGTAAATTACATATTACCACATTCTAATAATAATTAAGTTGATCAAAGGTTAAATAATTGTATATATGTATATATATATGTATATATGCATATAGGCATATGTTAACTATATTTTTATTTTATCAGATTCAACATATTATGTTTATTTGTTTAATCTAGCAAGTATAAACATTTAATAAACCTATTAATAAAATCCATTAATGCTGTATAATTAATTTTATTATAAAAAGCATAAAAATGTTTTATAATTTATAATAAGTGATTTATTTCTTATTTGTAGGCAATCGTTCTTATTCAATTTATGGTCCTACAAATTATAAACCACGATCAATGGATGACCTACCAGTTCCACAGGGCTCATGGCAAAGAGATTATGATAAAAAGCAGACATCTTACAATATACAATTAGCTGCTTGCCTTGCTTTTACTGTAGTTACTTTAATTGTGGTATGTAGAACCTTTCATTTTTAATTGCTTATAATGTATGAAATATAAAAAGTAATTTATATACATATATATATGATATTCTTTTTTCATAGGCCAAAACATCAGGATTGGTTTATCTTAATTGGTATCCTCCTACTCCTAAGGAAAAAAAGGAATAATGTAAAAAATATTAATAATAGTTAATTGTAGAAAAATTAACATGCTATGAACATCAAATATTGTTGTTCTTTTCTATATATAATATTTAATTTGTAATAGAACTATTATTATATACAAGTTCAAAAATGTCTGTGTAAATTTATTGACATTTAATTTAAATAAAAAACCAATAATTTATATGATGAAAAATGTCAAATGTCATACTAGATCAATATTTAATTCATAATGAAATACCTCAATCTGTGTTGGAAAACAGTTTTACTTGTTCAATCAAGATTGTGCTTCTGCTTTTTTTACAAGGTAATATTTATTTGTTTTCAAGAATTGTTTTCTCCACAGGAATAAAATTGCTTTATATCTTAGAATTTTTTTTTACAATACTGCTGATATATCATGCTTTATAAAATAATTTAGTAAATTGAATTTTTATTTATAATGTTTGATACATTTGTAAAATATCTAAGTGGAATAATTGTTGAACATACAAAAGATTTTGGTAATTTTAATAGATATTATTATCTTTATTCCATTATTTCAAATAAAAAAGAAAATGATGTTACTAAAATTATTAGACATTATTGCTAAGTTGATCTTAGCATGAGGTAATTATTGCTTAGTTGATCTTGAATATTAAAAGAAAAATTTGCCTATAATAAATAATGGATTACAATCATGACCATGATCTCAATGAATCTGGTCTGTATGGGAAACATTAATGGTGTTTTAATAGCCATATATTTTTATTTATTTTAGATATCAGATCAATATTTTTTTATAAAATAATTTCAATTTATATAATAAAAAAGTGATATTTGTCATTATAAAAGAGAACAATTGCAAATGACACTATGTATGCCATATACATGCAAAACAATTGATATAAAACAGCTATATGATGTAAAAATAGCTTTAAAGAAATTTCTTGAAGAATTAAGTGCAAAAAATTATGTCATTTTAACACTACCGACTGGTCTATTAATCGGCTTTTTGTTCCCAACACTTATCGATCGGTTGTTATGGCAATCAATACTTCGTTATCTATTATTGAAGTACAAGTGTTTGATTGTACTATTGTAAGCTTTTATATTATTATATAATTTTTTAAATATTAGAAATCTTATGCAATGAATAAAAGAAACGATATTGAAGAATTTTATTTAGATTCAAATTGTTCTGACAGTTATTCAATAAATGATAGTGATGCTAGTGAGTTTTTACAGGATATATATAGCAGATTTGCCCATCAATTATTAACACAATAATCTTTTCCAATAAGACTTGTGCTTTCCTATATAAAAACCAGTATTATGATGTAGTAGAATACATATTTGGTAAAATGTTACAAATGCATGAAGTGTTAATCTATGTTATACGTAATAATAATTATAACAATAAGTAACATCAGAGCTATTTATCATTACTGCTTCTTGTCCTATTTTGCTCAAGTCCTGAATAGGGAAAGAACTGTATAAATATTATTATGAAACAGTTTTATAATATTACTGCAAAAACTGTATAATTATTATTATAAAAGTTTTAACAAAATACAAATAAAGTAAAATATTATTTCATTTAGATTTTTGTAAATGCTCTGCTCATAGAACTAATAATATAAAATGTATATTTACATTCATATGTTAATAAATTATACCATACAATAATTAATTATAATTGTTCCTGGACAAAAGTAGTATCAGTATTATAAAAACAGTATAATGATTAAAATATATCAACTATGCCTTGTATGATACAAATAGTAAAACTTTAGATAATTTCATATTAATAGACTTTTGTTAATTTCAGTATTTAATTAGTTCGTTTAAAAGTTAAAATGAATCACATTTTGCGTACAGATCACGCGCATAAACATATGTATATATGTTATATATACGCATGCACACGTCATGCATATATATATACACACACACACACACACACATGTACGTATATTTATGAAGAAAAAAGGAAAAAATTAGTGTTTTGTCTCCCTTTTTTCTTTGTAGTCATTTCCAAAATAATTTGGCTTATACATTTTTATAAGAAGTTGTATTCTACAAACGAGATTTTAAAGATTTCATGTATCAAAGATTCTTAGGATATAACATCAGTCAGATTCTTTCTTAATTTGTTATTCCTTCTTTTTATTAATCAAATCTTATAAATTTATAGTTTCGAAAGAAAATATAAATGCTTTATCAATATTTATTAATAGGAATTAATATCATTTTTAACTAAAATATTAATATCTCGTTTGTAATAAATGTGAATTATATTTGTTATCACAATACAGTATAAAGTATACTGTAGAATTACTGGTTTCATTATATATAATAACAGTATGTATGTATGTGTGTATATATATATATATATATATATATATATAATATGTATATAACACACACACCTACTATATTTTATATGTGTATATACAACATATTTGTAGAATAAATAAAATATATTAAATCATGAACTTAATAAAAATTTTTACGCATAATTACTACATACTGATCCAGCAGGTACATTTTCTAAAAAAATAAATACATCATTCACAAAAGATTTAAAATTATTCTAGTAACAATTCAAAAAAATTTATGCATATACTATATATAAGTAAGTAGAAATAAAGTTTAATACAGTACCATTTTGCACTGTAGATCACATTTCTTTGTATGTGTTTAATAAATATTTGCTTACTAATATGTAAAATTTTGAACAATAACAAAAATGTACTAAATTAACAATATTTGATATATAAACGTATAAACGAATCATAATACTTTTTCTTGAATTTATCAGTGATCTACTTGGCACATTACACTGTTGAAATAAATCAATGTAATTTTGCAACTATAAAAATTTTAATAACTAAAAAATAGCTCAAGCATTTTAGCCATGCAAATGATACCGAAAATAATGAAATTCTTCACCCAAGGGTCAGCTTGGTTGATCTTCTACTACATGAATCTGTTAAATAATATAAACATTTCTATCAATGAAATTCTCCTAGTAATTATTCTAGTAATTAAAAGTAAACAAATAAGAAATAGTAATAAAAGCTTTACCTCTGATAAAATAGCCCAATTTTCGCTTTCGCTATGCACAGTCAATCTGAGAACAGATATTTTTCCATATTTTTTGTCTACTGTTCCTTGAGCAATTCCAAGAGCATCAAATTTACCTATTTATTTATACATTTTTCATTAAAAATTCAGATTAAGAAATTTTATATCTTTGATATTAATCATATTGTTACTGACCTACAATAATATAACCATCTTCTGTTATATCATTATTATTTCTATCTACGGATCTAAACATTTCAGGTAACACTTCAACAGTTGTATTGTAAAATCTATCAGACGGATGTTCGGGATTTCCACTTCTAAATAAGTATCTAAAACGAAATATATGATCAGTAAATTGATAAAAAATAATTTTAGTAATATATTAACCTTTTTATAAAAATAGAATGTGTAAATGTAAATTTTAGGTGATCTCCTGGTTGCGGTAATAACCCCCAAAAGAATGATTCTCCTTTATACGCTTTTTTTAGTGTATATTGTTTGTAAGGTTTAATTTGAGTTTCCACCATTGCATCAGGATTTTCATGTGCATAGTATAAAGTAATTTTGCCGAATTGTTTATCCTGCGATTTAAATGTGATAATAATTAGAAAACATTTGGATCGCATATATAGAGAGATATACGTGTATACGTAGTTAAATTGGATAAGATACCTTAAGTTTTTGTACTTTCCCTTTCAATGAAGAATGTGTTCCTATATGTTGAAAAAGTGAAGGCTTATAATGTATCCAGAGTTCTGCTTTAGCCATCTTGCAATGTTTCTACAATATATCAAATGTAAGAGAAAATAATTACAATAAAAACAAAAACAAAAAAAAACAGAAGAAAATTAAGTTTATTATTTAGTACTAAAACTATACTTACACTGTCTTTATCAAGATTGCAAACTTTTGTTGAAATTAAATGATCTAATAGCCAATCTACAGGTTTATCATTATGAAACATTAGAAAAAATTGGATTAACCATGGCAGTTCCACACATTTAAATAATTTTCCTAAACCACAAGAAAATATGGAGAAGTCAATGATGTTATTATTTATATTGTTATCATGTTACTTTCTATTATGAAAAATATAATTAATTTAGATTAAAATAAATAAAACATACCTATAAATCCCAACTGACAAAAGTCCAATACAAACCAATTCTCTTTTGTGCTAACTTTTTGTAAAGCAAATGATTTCATAGTTGTTATAAAATTTTTTTTAGCTAAAATATCATCTTCTAGTTGTATATAAAACATTCCTTTTGTCTGAGCATATGACATGAGAAATGCAAAATCCAGATTTTGTTTTGATCTCCAAACCACACGTTGATGATCATCTCCTAAAGTATCTCGCAATTTAGATAACTGTGGATAATATGATGAAGATGGAGATATCACATCAATTACTCCAGTTTCATATTCATTTGGAAATCTAGAATGATTTAATAATAGACAACAAAAAGTATTTTAGTTATTAAGAAAGATTTTAATTTTACGATAATTTTTTTTAGATCGATCATTTTGTAGATTCATAATAAATGTCTGTTATATTTCCATGCAGCATTAGTAAATGTAATAACCTAAGTATCAAAATATATTTTGTATAAATGTAAGAAGCAATCTACCACTACAATAATCTAATGTAATCTATAATAAAGTTGCTATGAAATGGGAGATATACAGACATATCCAATACATGTTCATTCAAATTCAGGTAGATCATGTAAAAAATATAGACTTACTGTACTTCAATTTGCTTTGCAACATAAGTCACATAATCCAAATCTGTCTATAAGAAAAGAACGCATTAACTAAGTTAAGACAGAAATAGATTTAAGATAATTTAAATAAATATACTTACTTCAGCTACTAATACTACTATCAAGGTATCAAGTATTTCTGCTGGACTCATACGATCTATTAAATTTTTTAATGTAGCCATTAAATAGCTCTGCACTTCTCTTTTAACAGTTGGTATACCTAATACCATGCTTACTCCAGAACGTCCTTTGCTTTGTAAGAATGCAGGACGCAAACTATTCGGATCATTTAAAAAATGTGGAAGAAAATTGTATATAGATGGTAATTTTATATTTGTTATATTAGATGTACCATTATTGATTAGATATTGAAGATCAGGTAAAATATGATTGCTTTCTACTAATTGTAGTAATTGATGCGATAATATATTTATTTCTTCCTGGCTACTGATATACTTGGCATGTAAATGTTCAAGCTTTACTTGTAATTCAGCAATATTATTCTGCAGCATTGTTTCTTCATGTACATCCGACGAGGACAAAAGATTTAAAATGGCACATGGCACTAATACTATTGACAATATGATAATACATCGTCTTCGTACAGAACTCAGAGCTACTATATGAGACATCATTTTTACGTTAAACTACATGATGATTACACTCATAACCTTATATGTAGAAGAGTGTCTTTTGTATAGAAATAGCAAATGGTTGAATAGCTTTCATATTAATTTCACTCGCACTGATTTATATAACTGATACAAAATTCTATATATAATAGCTATAGATACATTTCCTCTTTTTATAACGCTACGTTTCTTTAACAGATATTCAAGATGTTTTTATCACGTTTTAAAAAGAAACAAGTAACTATCTTATCAGCACTTGCATGTTTAAACTAAACTTTTTTCTCTATTTTCTTCCTTTTTAAAATTAATGATCAAAAAATCGAAAGATCAATCTTTTATCTAAATCACGATTAGAGATTATCTGATTAAACTATTGTTATATTTGTGATAATTTTATTTCTGTGTCGATTGGTTATCAGCTTACAGATGATTTTTTCTATACTTATACATCAAGGCGCTTTTCATTCTGCATTTTGCATAGATTTGTATCTAGACCATCTGAAGGTAAAAATATGAGGTTAATCGATCGAACTTTCGTGGAAACTTTTAAAACATTTTCTTTTACGTTTTCATTTCTAATCAAGCGCGGATACATCTACATACATCCATTGGATGTCAACTATACACGGAGTTCTTCTCTCATAAGAACAGGAAGAACCTAGCTTTTATGTATGTACCGGAACTATACAATAAATTTGATAAAAAAGTAATGAATTTCCTTAAAGAGATCTACAAGGATTGGATGATCATGTTTTTACCACTAAAAACATTCCTAATTATGACATATCGATAGGATATATCGAACTACGATGAAAATAGGAAATAATCAAAGCATTGCGTATCCGGAATAACCACTCAAATCAGTGTATGGATATTTGAAAATACCGCCTTTTTTTTGCGGCAAATTCAATCCTTGGTTTTTTCTTTCTTTAACTTTCCACTTTGATCAAATAACTCTTACAAAGTTTACATAAACAAAATAAAGACATTTTCAATTTATTAAGCATATTATATTTATTCAAATATTTCATTTTTTAGATCGATGATACTAAATGTTTCTCCTTATAAATAAATATTTTCGGTAAGCCATTAGATGATGGGAGGAGAGGAATAAATGGTAATGATTATCAAAACAAATATAAAAATTATAATACGTTTTTTAGGAATCCTTCAAAAGGATGTTGAATGTTTAAGGAAGACGATATTTTACATTAAGCAACTGTATTATTATCGTAATGCAGTAAAGTATACCACATACCAAGGTGACGTAGTATATATATGCATAAGCGAATCGATCGTAATTCCGGTATATACGAATGGTTAGCCGATTAATCTAGATAGGAAAATGTTAAAGGTACGTTGTATAGATTACTATAGCAACTTATTTATTATATTAAAGCTATCTTGCTTTTTATTAGAGAATCGGCCAAAGGTATCGAGAGATCAAATTACTCTCTATCTACTTAATAAATTGTTACTTATAAAAGTTATTTGTCAATATCGTAAAATAACATGATTATAGAAATGTTCAGATCAACTTAGAATTTAAATAGAATCAATTCAAATTCACTAGAATGCTTTATATTTACAATTTATTTGATACATACCTCGACATTCAAATGAGGGAATAAATATTTATTGTAATTTTTAGATATTTATTGTCACTTTTGGATTTATCAGATTATATTGAAGATAAAATGATGAACCTAGTATGAAAAAAACAATATGAAAATCAACGACAAGGACAATCACCGCAAATTGCATTGCGTTCAATGTCGTTTAGTGAATATTGAATTCTATTTTTTGCCAAGTAGTGAGAGCAAAAGCATGAGGGGGAGAGAGAAAAAGAGAGAGAGAGAGAAAGAGTGGGGAAGGATAAACTCCCGGTCGATAGCTATATAGGCAGCCTAAGGAGCAAACGTTTCAGTGATGATGTCTCTTCTGTCAGGATTTACCCGTTTTTGATGACAACACGGGATAGCCTGACTCGGTTGCGACGTAATCCCTTTTTCAAATGTCCGATTGTCACATGAACGTGCTTGTAGTTAAAATTTTCATATAGACGTCCTAATTTACGATCTATTTATTAAAAGATTATATGATAAATTCCTGATACAAATCATTATAACGTTAAAAATCTTAAGATTTGAGATAAATTGTTGATAGTGGTTATTAAATGATAAGAATTGTTGGCTCTCTCTCTCTTAATTTGTGATTACGAGTACATTCAAGTGACATAGATAATAATACAAGAAAATTATCTTATAATAACGGAAGATAAAGTGATTTCGTTGAAGTGTCAAGAGTGTTCTTTTTATTTTAATGGATTTAGTTTAATGATATACTTGAGAGTTACGATAAATCTTTAATTTTTTAAAGACACTGATTTATCGAGAGAAGCTTCATTTTACGAATATGTCGCCCCAGCAAGAAAAACTTGCTACATCAACTGACTTAGATTTAACGGATCATGCCTGTGATACTTTATCTCGAACTTCAAATTCTACTGATAAACACGCGAATCGTAAGAACTCTTCGAAGGATCTTAAAAATCAACTTGCTAATGGAAAGGATGCAAAGGATATGGATTTCGATGATCTTCTGCCTTACGTCGGAGAGTTTGGATTGTATCAGAAGATTCTCTTCGTTATGATGATACCTTTTGCCTCATTCGTCGCTTGGGTATATTTCTCTCAAATTTTTCTTACTCTAGTACCGGAAGGACATTGGTGCTGGGTACCAGAATTAGAAAATCTTACCGCCGAAGAAAGGTGAACACCACTAATATAAATTTATTCTTTTTTCACATCATAAAATAAATCATTTTGGAGAAACAATATTGATCTCGTTTCTCGAAGCGTTATTCCGTATCTAATAAATAATAAAGTCGGACATTTTAGAAAGCTACTAAGGATACATGGATCATTACGACAAAGCGCGAACAAATCTTTGAAATCGTGCCAGAAGTCCATGCTTCTACGTGCTGTTGCACCGGCAAATTGCGCCATCGGTCATTATCGATAGTTCGCGTGAAGCATATATTTCTGTGATATCTTTCTTGACATTTTGGTTTCTCTCATAATTCTATAAGAAACATTCAAAAAAAACATCACATTTAATATCGTTTAAAAATATATTTCTTCTTTTTCCTCTTTTTTTCCGACAAGCACTTTTAATCGTTGACGATCGTTATTTATCTGATGATAGGCACAAACATAATTAATCTAAATATAATAAAAACGAAAGTATGAACATAAAATGACAAAAATCTTTGTTTGGATTTATTATTATGGATAATGAATATTAAGTGATAAAATAAACATGAAATTCTTTATCGTTTCCAATAATAATTGAGATGAAATTATTTCTTGGAAATTTTTATTCACAATTTTTAAATACTTCAGAGAGAGAGAGAGAGAGAGAGAGAGAGAATAAGAAAGATAGAGATCAAGAATCTCGAACGGAAAGGCTAAATAATGAAAGATATTGATGAGAGATTTTCGCGGAAAGCAACAATAGATCGAATGTGAATAATTTCCCACGATTAACAAGATAGGGATAAACTGAATTAATTGTTCTAACATGATCAATATATACTTTACCTATACAAAAAAAAAAAATTAAAAAGAAAATAGAGAGAGAAAGAGAGAGAAAGAGTTTGTCCTCGTCTTTGTTGTCAAGGGCTAACGGTAAACTAAAAATAAATTTCCAATGTGGTTTTATTATATATGCATCTCACTAAAAAATTCTAATAAAATATTAAAAATGAAAAATGCATCATTTGACGTATGTACTAAACGTAATGCAACAATGGGATCGTTTATTTAACTCGAATATCTTTTCCGATATCTCTTTTACCTATGATACATACGCTATACGTGCAAATATGTGCATGCATAACGTTGATTATAAACTGATAAAATCGATAAGGTTACGGTACAAGGCGTATCACAGAATGCGTTGAGATGTATAGTATATATTTTATTAAAGAGTATCTTCTCTCGATATTCTCTCGATAAATATATCGCGGTGTATCAATTTATTGCGTCGTTAACAAAATAAGAACTAGATCTATCGTTATCACAATATTTAAAAAGATAAAAAGATCTTGATTTTATCGTTTAAGTATTAGTGCAATGATAATTGGAGCATAATCGAAAATATAATTATAATTGATTTATGAGTAATGTTACATCGATCGATCGATCTAAGATTTTCTGTTTTATTATTTTTGTCATTAAGATATTCATTTCCTCATCAACGGGATAAAAAGGTGAATTCCATTCAAGAATCAAGTGGCCGTCTGGATAGATAATTGTTGTATTTGACGTCAAACTTTGCCGTGTTCTATTTCGATGAAACTCATGGAAAAAATATTATTTATACATTGATTTATTATGATTGTTTCATTCGCGTGTAACTTTAATGAGCATAATATTTCTTTTTTAAATCTAACAAAAGTATGTATGCGAAAAAAATCTATCGACGAGTCAATAAATATATCAGAATGATCAACTGATCGTGAGTGTATCGATCGATCTATCGATGGAAAAAAAAAGAAAAAAAAGAGAAGAAAAAAAAAGAAAATTGACTAGACTTAATCTCTTGTATTTTTCGTTTTCTACTAATCACTTTCAATAATAATGAATCAGCTAGACGTTCTTTGACACTTAATCGTCTAAACATTAAACATAGAAACTTTTTCTATCGTCGATTCATATTTAATCATACTTGGTCAAAGGATTAGCATCCAATTAAGTAACCACTCCGTATAACAACATATACAGGCTTTCGTTCTTCCGTCTTTGCTCAATAACTTCTTTTCAATCTCTATCGATAAATCACTTGATAACGAGTTTGCCATACTTTTCCTTTATTTAAAACGTCTTTGTATCTGTTTTTCTATTTCAAAGTATTAAATCCAAAGGTCGTAGTCATGCACAATGACGTAAAAGTAATAAACAAATAGTGTGACGCAATATAGCAATAAGTTTCGAGAATTATGAAACACAACTTCCTATTGTTTTACTCGTGTTAATTATTAAATGATTTCCAAGAGAATAATTGAAAAACATTCGAACTTGATAATTATCTATAATAAATCTATGCAGAGAGATTTTTTATTTTCAGAACAAACATGTAACCTGATATGGTTCTTGAAAAATCTTTTTCTATCTATCTCTCTTCGTTTTCTTCTTCTTCTTTTTTTTTTATATATCGACATTCTTTTGAACTTTTTACACCCCGACGAACATCCATTACTACGCCGGTGGAAACGGGAAAGTATCTATTAAAGGTACGACACCTGCGCGTTCGACCATAGAAAGTGTCGAAACACATTGTCGAGGCCTTCACTGGCTATAATTCCATTGACCTCGCTTTAACTCCATGTTAACTAACAAGTTGGATGCAAGTTTTCCACAAAATTTTTTATTTTACAATACGAATAACTTGTTCATTAGATAATAACGTTTATTTGCACTTGCAATCTACTTCTTTATTTTTATTATCTTACAATATATATAAGTATGTGCATGTACCTATGTATGTACGTATATACCGGATGTGTTATCGCGAAATTTTTTTAATAAAATAAAATATCCTTTTTTAATAATCTTTAATTAGTTTGTTTTCTTGTATACGTTAATTTTCACAATGATATCGAGTATAAATATAACATAATATGATTTTTAATGCGAGAATCGCGGTCGCAGCAGAACGATTCGCAGGAATGTAATGATCTTGTGTAACATTTGTTGCGCAAATCGAGCGATCGATCCATCGATCTTTTGCCTCATAGTATTGAACAATTTTCAAAAAACGAGTTAAGAAAATTTGCAAGCACATGTAAAAAGAATTGGTAAACCACGGTGTACGTACATAATATATTTATACGTATTTACAAACGTAAAAACAAAAACGAATGAATTATGCAACGAACTGGAAATTTCTGACGAATCTGTTGATTGAAAAGAATACAGTCACAATGACGTAGTGACAAATACATTGTTTCAAGAAATCTTGTAATTTTCCATTCTTTTAATAAGAGATTATATCTTTATGTTTTCACAAAAATTCTCATATCATATCACATATTAGAGTGTACGGGAAAATAACAAGTCAGATTCCCCGTTCTTATATGGATATGCACGCAACAATGATATACAATGATGATATCCAATAATGAAACGATACACGAAACAAGTGAATATGTACTTTTAAACGATCGAACGATCTGTTAATCTCCATTCAATTATTTATTCTCTTTCTGATGTTATTTTCATTCTGTTCGAATAAATTCATTAGATCCTAAATCTTAATTACGAATTCCTTTATGTCTACACACATATAGGATAGAAAACGGTAATGATCCTATTAAAATTTATCGAAAACAATCTATATTTTTTTAAATCGTTGAGTTTACGTGTAATATAACATGTTTTTTTATAAATATATGTATATCGAGTTTCTAATCTATAGGATATTTACAGATTTTTAATGAATTCAACAAAAGTGAACAAATATTTGATTATCTTCAAACAAAAGAAAAAAAAAGGCGTACTTCCTATATAACATCATAGTCTGAGAATACTTTTGATATATAAAAAGATAGTACAAATTGCAAAATATCCTTGTATAATATGGTATAAAAATTGCACAAACAATTGCAAAACAATATACTTGGTAAAACATACTTTTACCAAGTATTCCACAAAGCAAAGAAGATACATAGAAAATAGTATAATGCCCTGATTGGTTCGATGAATAATATACGAATTATAGGAAGTTTGCTTCTATATCATATTATATGACCTCATTAAGACAGAAATTTATTTGATACTTTCAGAATCGCAATAGCAATACCATTTGAAGGCGAAGGCTATTCAAAATGTATCATGTACGATACCAATTACACTGAGATCCTGTCGAACGGAATAAAAGTCAGCAATTCAACGTGGTCAACAAAGAAGTGTCAGCATGGTTGGGAATTTAACTACACGGACATTCCCTATTCAACTATAGCAACCGAGGTTAGATATTTCAAAGATATTAACTAGAAGATTGATGTCGATCGACGTAAGCAATCTTTTTCCTTTTTTTTTTTTTACCCTTCGGCATATGCGGAACATTTAGAAAGCTGCCATGACCATCCATGGAATGTAATTAACATAATCAAGGGCGCTTTTGACATCATAGATATCTCAATGACCATGTAGAACTCCTTCGAGAGATTGAAAGAATTAAAAAGTATACAAGGATATTAAAGTAGACAGATACTTGACCTATTAAAAAGTGATTATTTGCTAAAAAAATTTTTTTGATTTACAAATAGTCAATGTTTTTTTGATATAAATCATCTCTTTAAACTCTGCAATTTTACAAATTTTTTTCGTCACATATTACATCGTTCATTCTCTATTCTGTAAATTATATTGAATGTAATATAATTAGGTACATATATACACTGCATATTTTCAGTATAATTTATAATATAAGAATATTTATTGTTTTTCATTTTTAATATATCTTTTATTATAGCTAGAATGGGTTTGTGACGACAGTGCTTTACCAAATACAGCCCAGAGCATTTTCTTCGTTGGCGCCATTTTTGGTGGATTGATATTTGGATGGATCGCCGATCGATTTGGACGAGTACCAGCGTTAGTTGGAGCAAATATTACTGGCTTTTTATCAGGCATTGCCACGGTTTTTGCCGGAAATTTCTGGGAATTCTCCGTGTGTCGTTTCTTCTTTGGTTTTGCTTTCGACAATTGTTTTACAATGATGTATATATTAGGTAAGTAATTACAATCGTTTAGAAAAAAAATCCTAATTATTTTTATCTTACACCTAATCTTTTTTTTATACTATAGTCTTGGAATATGTTGGACCAAAATGGCGTACCTTCGTTGCTAACATGTCGATAGCGATTTTCTTTACTTTTGCATCTTGCATCTTACCTTGGATCGCTTATTTCTTGGCCAACTGGAGACTAACATGCTTGGCAACGTCTGTTCCCCTAATTTTAGCTGTAATATCACCATGGTTAATACCGGAAAGTGCAAGGTGGTTGGTCAGTCAAGGAAAAATAGATAAAGCCATAGGGATCTTGAGAAAATTCGAACGGATTAATGGTACCAAGGTTCCTGATGAAATTTACAAACAATTCCAAGTATGATTTTTATTTTATTTTAAAATTCATATCGAAAGATCTGAATGTGTTCTTATGTATTCGCCATTTGTAGGAAACCTGTGCTAAAATACGTAAAGAAGAGGAAGCCGACAAATCTTATTCCGTGTTGGATCTATTTAAAAGTCCACGGCTACGTAAAATTACAATCTTGTTCATTGTGATTTGGTAAGATCATCAAAAAGACCTAGAATTCATTTTAAATGGTTAAATTTCGATTCCCAAAGCGAATAATTTGAAATAATTCGAGCAATAACTTCGAATTCTCATATGTATCTTTTAACAATCTTTGGATAATTACAGAATTCTACTTCGCTCGGCGAATTATATGTAGAATGACGTTATATTTGTCGAATCTTTGATCGAAGGATGGCGATCTCTCTGGTCTTCGATGGTCATGTGAGGAACGTCGACAATCTTGGTCTAAACGTTTTCATCACGTTCACCGTTGCTGCAGCAACCGAATTACCAGCTGATACTTTCTTGACACTGGTCCTTGATAGATGGGGTAGAAGATGGTTAGCCTGTGGTTCGATGGTAATATCTGGAATCTTCAGTATCTGGGCTTGCGCTATTTCAAACAGTGAGTTATATTTTTATGACTTTCATTTATATATTTTTTCAACTATCAATTCGTTTTTTTCTTTTCTTTCAGATATTTACTCCGCTACTCTCGCTATATGTGGAAGATTTTGGGTAAACATCTCCTACAATATAGGTTTGCAATATGCAGCTGAAGTTTTGCCAACTGTAGTACGTGCTCAAGGAGTCGCTCTAATTCACATAATGGGATACGTCGCTAGCATCTTGGCACCCTTTGTAGTTTATTTGAATATCATTTCTTCGATCCTTCCGTTATTACTCTTAGGTATCTTTGGAATTATAGGAGGTCTTTTAACTCTCTTCCTCCCAGAAACATTAGACAAAGATCTGCCACAGAGTTTAGAGGATGGTGAGAATTTTGGTTTGAACCAAAAAATGTGGGACGTACCTTGCTTCTCGAAGTAAGTATTCAGCGAATGTTGATAGTATATTTTTTTATTAATTTTTCTTTCTTTTTATTCTAGAAAATTGGAAGACAAGGAACCCCCGGCGCCTGAAATATTCCGATCATTTGGCAGATCTAGCGCGAGAATTTCGATGAGAGCATCTCTTCGTGGCGAAGTGATGCGAAGTAATCTAATTCATAGATCTAGCATGAAATCACAAAAAAGTACAAGTCCAACAGTGGAAATGGCAAAGTTATAGCGTACAAAGTCAATGTCTTTCGTTTAACTCTCAAAATTGTGATACCGAAAATTATTGAAGTCATTTTAAAGCTTCGATAATATTGGCCAAAAAAACGCAAGTAATACGAAATGACATTTGTGAAAAATTGACAAGTATAAACGTAAGAGTTTTAGACAAAAAAAATATCCATCGAGAACTAAAAAAATTTGATAAATAAATGTATTATAAGTATATACTTCATATATACTATATATATGTATATATATATATATATTTATTTATTCATTTATATTCACACATCATGAAGTCATTACATCATCATTCATTTATTATTAATAAAATTTATTGTTCTTAATTTATTATTCAAGTATTTAGTACATAATCAGTACGTAAAAAATATTTAAAAATATTTCATTAAATAACAAGCAGTACGTATATACACTATCAATCGAAATTAAATCGTACTGCAGGATATTATCACAATATTCATTTCATTATAAAAAAGGAATACTCATTAGGTGTATTATGCTAAATAAATCACAAGATTGTTATAATATCATTATACAATCATTAGTATTTGAATAACTCTATCATTAGTATTTGAATACATATCAGTACTCTTAAATAAAAATCAAGAAATTAATATAACTCGTCATTCAATTTACTGTTGATATAAAAAAAATATTATAATATACAATAATGTAATAGTATCTAAACCAACTAATTATTTGTACATTACTTATTACTCTCATTATAAGAATATACTACATATAAGCTAATAGTAACTATTTGTGTATATTTTTATGGAAGCCCTCAGGATATATTTAAAATTTTACTTCTAAAGTAAACTTACTCTATTTTCATAGTATTGATTATATCTGCTTAATGTTAACTATTTAGTAGTTAATACCTTAAATTTCCTAGACATACATATTTAATATCAATAAAATCATCAATGCCATGACTAGATCCTTCCCTTCCTAATCCTGATTCCTTTATACCTCCAAATGCAGCTTCTGTGGACGAAATTAATCCTTCATTTACACCCACCATACCGACTTCCATCTTCCTTGCTACTCTAAACACTTGTGATATATCTTGTGAATAAAAATATCCAGCTAATCCCACAGGAGTATCATTAGCTTCTTTCAAAACATCTTCCTCATTATGGAATTTATTAATAACAGCCACAGGACCAAATATTTCTTTATTATATATTTTCATATCTTTAGTAATATCTGTAAGCAATGTAGGAGCATAAAATAAAGGACCCAACTCAGGTAATGGTTTCCCACCACAATGTACTTTAGCTCCCTTACAGATTGCATCTTGAACTAGGTCATCTACCATTTGGAGTTGACTATCCTTAACAAGAGGTCCATGAGTAATACCTTCTTTACTACCATCACCCATCTTAATCTCACTATTAATTTTAACCAAATATTTTTCAATAAACTTATCAAATATTTCTGCTTGTACAAAAAATCTGTTGGCAGAAACACAAGTCTGACCTGTGTTACGGAACTTGCTAGCCATTGCTCCTGTTACAGCTGCATCCAGATCAGCAGAATTGAAAACAATATATGGTGCATTACCTCCAAGTTCAAGACTAAGACGCTTCATGGTTCCTGCACACTGTTGATATAAAATTTTTCCAATGTTTGTAGACCCAGTAAATGAAAGAACTCTTATTGCAGGATTATCACAAAGTTCCTTGCCAACTGCAGCAGAATTTTTTATACTTGTTGTAATTACATTAAAAGTACCAGCAGGAAAACCTGCTTTTTCTGCAAGATCAGCTAGTGCTAGTGCAGTGAGTGGTGTATCCTCAGACGGTTTAACGACGCAAGTACATCCAGCCGCAAGAGCGGCACCTGCTTTTCGGGTAATCATTGCATGAGGAAAATTCCATGGTGTAATTAAAGCAGATACTCCAACTGGTTGTTTTAATAAAAGTAATTCTCTATTAAGTATTGGAGCTTGAAGAACTTCTCCATTAACACGTCTTGCTTCTTCAGAAAACCATTCAATAAAAGAATTTCCATATTTAATTTCTCCTCTAGATTCTGCCAATGATTTACCATTTTCTTTAGTCAAAATTTGAGCTAAATCTTCTGAATGTTTAACCATAAGATTATACCAGTTCCTTAATAAATCACTTCTCTCTTTTGCTGTTGTAAGTTTGAATGTTTCAAATGCCTTAGATGCTGCATTAATAGCTGCTCTAGTGTCTTCTGAATTCATATCAGGAACATTTTTAATGACAGATTTATTAACCGGATTTAAAACAGGAAATGTCTGACAACTGTTTGCTCCTAACCACTTGCCATCAATATAAGCCAGATCTCTTAATAAATGTAATCCACGGCTGGCAATGGTTACATGCAACTTTATCCCTTCTTTTAATGACTGCATAGTAATAACAGCCATTTTAACCTGTTAAAAATATAAAAACTTTTATATATATAATAAAAAAATACTTGCAAAAGCAATATCAACATATTTTAAGAAACAATTATTCTAGATTATTTATAAACTTGCATATAATAAATGACATGAAATCTATATAGTTATAGTACTGTAGTTACATAGTATTATCAATATCACTTACTTGTAAGTCAAATAAACAACTATTTAACAATTTTTTATATTTGAATCTTTATATTTGACTAATAATATGTCGATAGCGTGATCTTTTATAAGTGATTGTTTCTACGCAGTAGAAGGACTACGTCAACGTTTAAGTGTCCTATATCAATTGTGAATATTAACGTGATAAATTGAGCTTATATAATATAACGTGGTTCTTTTTGAGTGCTTTGACATTAATCCCCATTCATCCCTATTCTGAGATAATGACGATGGTGTCGCTGACAACCGTTGTTCTTCAGTCAATAATAAAGCCGGTGTCGAGACATGTTTGTTTGGTTAAGTCTCGTGTATATAAAAATTGAAAAACATATGCGAGAACACAAAGCATGAGTAGCAATACAAAGAGAACTATATACGTAGGTATGGGAATGATTGTAAAACATATAAATTTAATGATAATGTGTAAACTGATAAATATATATGATAACAACTTGACTAACCTCCTTAGAAATTTGTAATCAAAATGAGTTTATGATTATCGACGATATTTATGTAAGTACATTGTTATCTTATATAGGTGGCTTAGCAGAAGAAGTAGATGAAAAAGTACTGCATGCTGCATTTATACCATTTGGAGAAATAATTGATGTGCAAATACCATTAGATTATGAATCTGAGAAACATAGAGGATTCGCGTTTATTGAATTTGAAACTGCTGAAGATGCAGCAGCAGCAATAGATAATATGGTACGCTTATATATTATGGTAGATCTATAATTTTTGTATATAGTCTGATGTCTTTTGAGTATAATGAAAAATAAACTTGTAAACATATATTGTAAATTTCTTATTGCATTTTGTAAATATCTTATTGATAACATATTGATTTAATAATACAAAATTGATAAATCATATCAAAATTTATCAATATTGATTAACAGAATGATTCAGAGTTATTTGGACGGACGATAAGAGTAAATATTGCTAAGCCTCAAAAGATAAAGGAAGGTTCATCAAAACCGGTATGGGCAGATGATGCTTGGTTGCAAGAACATGCAGGTGAAACTCTTAAAACAGATGAAAATTCGAAAACTGATGATGCATCTCAATCAAAAAAACCTAAGAAAAATCCACAGGTTTACTTTGATATCAACATTGGAAAGCAAGAATTGGGTAGAATTATTATGATGCTAAGAGCAGATATTGTACCGAAAACTGCAGAAAATTTTCGTGCACTTTGTACTCATGAAAAAGGTTATGGATATCAAGGCAGTACTTTTCATAGAATTATTCCAGATTTTGTATCCTTTGCCTCTTTTAATTTTTAAATTACAAAATTTTGATAAATATAAGAACACACACATGGATCCTTAACAATTGTACAATAGATGTGTCAAGGAGGAGATTTTACTAACAATGATGGGACTGGTGGAAAATCGATATATGGAAATAAGTTTGAAGATGAAAACTTTGAATTAAAACACACAGGGCCAGGTACTTTGTCAATGGCAAATTCAGGATCAAATACAAATGGATCGCAATTTTTTCTTTGTACAGCACGCACAGATTGGCTAGATGGCAAACATGTAGTTTTTGGTCATGTTCTTAGTGGTTTAGATGTTCTAAAAAAAATGGAAAAGTATGGAACAAAGTCTGGTACCACAACTCAAAAGGTTGTTATATCAGCTTGTGGTGAATTAACATAATAATAAAACAAATATTATTTTTTTAAATAGTTTATACCATATTAAAAATTATTAAATATGTTAATTATTATCCTGTTACCCTTATAATTCTTAAATATTCTTTTTCTCAAGATAAACTTTTTCTAGCAAAATACAATGATCCGTTTTCGATAAGATATTTAATATTTCGATATTCATATTTCGCGCGTAAAAATTATTTGTGCTCTCAATGGAAATAAAGACGTTGTATATAAAGCGTATTGATGAACACTTATGTTATCATTTTACTTAAATAATTACGTGATTTAATTTTTGTGATTATTATAAAAAGAAATTGATCAAATTTTTTCATGAATATTATTGACATCAAATTTATTAACAAAACTTATTAATAAACAAATTACTTAGTAATTATTACTGATGCTAACAATATCGATCAATAAATAAATTAATATTTTTTTATTGAAATAATACGAATATTTATGAAGTTATGTAACATAAATATTACATAATATAAAAAATCTAAGTAAGTATAATTACAAGTTTTCTTTTATTTATATACATGATCCGAATAAATTATAATATTAATGTATGCTAATGTTATCAAATGAAAGGTTATCATTATGATTATTGATTCAATAGAACTGTGTCATTTTTGAACAATGTTACGTATGGCTATAAGTCGAAACATGCGAAATTTTAGTAATAATGCACAAGTAAAATGCAAACGCCTGGAAGGAAAAGTTGCAATCGTTACTGCATCTACAGAGGGGTAATTATTATTTATTATTTATTTATCTAATATGAATATAGATATATGTATAATTACCAATCAAAATAGAATGTTATATAATCAAACAATACTATTAGAATCATCAAGTTAATATCTTCTTATAGGATAGGATATTCTATAGCAAAACGTTTAGCGCAGGAAGGTGCCAAAGTTATGATCAGTAGCAGAAAAGAATCCAATGTAAAAAAGGCTGTGAATAAATTACTTGAAGAAGGTTTATTTGTTGCTGGTACTGTTTGTCATGTAGGAAAAGCTGAACAAAGAAAAAAATTATTCGATGAAGTATATAACAAAAATTTATATATACAATATTATATAGATTATTGTATAGATTATTGAAAACAAATAACAAAAATGTTTTAGACAAAATCTGTATTCGGAGGTCTGGATATTTTGATTTCTAATGCAGCAGTAAATCCACAAGTTGGACCAGTTTTAGAAAGTGAAGAGGAAGTGTGGGATAAAATATTTGATATTAATGTTAAATGTACATATTTACTTATGAAAGAATCTTTGCCTCTTTTAAAAGATAGTAAATCACCATCAATAACTATTATATCATCTATATCAGGATATCAACCATTTAATGTATGTATTTTTATCATAGATTAATTAAAGTACTTATTATTATTTGTAAATTAGTACAGAATACAATTTAATTATAAATTAGATCATTGCCAATATTCAGTTCTATACAATTTCAGCTTCTTGGAGTTTATTCAGTTAGTAAAACAGCATTATTAGGGCTTTGTAAAGCTGCTGCTGAAAATTTATCTACATATGGAATTCGCGTCAATTGCATCGCACCTGGTATTATCGAAACCAAATTCTCAGAGCCCGTATGTTTATATAATTTTTTGATACTTCTATCTCTACTTAATAGAAAAAAAAATAAATTCTATATTTTTGATATTTTATAGTTCCACAAATCTGAAACAGTAAATGCTGCTACTATGGAAAAAATTCCACTTGGAAGAATTGGAAAGCCAGATGAGATTAGTGGCATTGCTGCTTTTTTAGCAAGTGATGATGCATCATATATTACTGGAGAAACAATTGTTGCTAGTGGTGGTATGCAGTCAAGGCTTTGAAGAATAAGCAAGATGTAAATATTATCTTGCACTTATTTAATCGAACAAATAAAACTATCAAATGTAATTAATACTTTTTTATATATACATTTTATATACATTTGTATACATTTTATATATTTTTGTTATGTTAGTTGTATAAGATGTTAAAATGAAATATTAGGTACTTGATATACATCTATCTACTTGCATGATTAGTTTCTGGGCACATGATTAAATATATGAAAATAAAATGAAAGTGTATATTTGTGATATATTTTAAAAGTACATATGTATGTGTGTGCATATATATATATATATATATATATATATATATTATGCATATGTATGTATGTGTGTATTGAAAAACCTAACAAAAAATAAATTGTATAAAAAAAGTTTAAAATATTTTATACAATTTTTTTTTTTTTATTATATAACTAACATATGTCCAATAAAATATATTTATATTTAACAATATCATAAAGTTAAAAATAAGTAAGCTTCTATAGCTGACAGAATTATACTATGAAATCATTACAGAATATTTAATAATTTTCTAATTATTGTTAATATTCTACTACTTCATTATTTCATATATTTATCTTCATATTACTCATAATATCATATTCAAACGTTTCTTCGATTTTTTATTTTATTTAAAAACATTTCGAAATGTCTCTGTAAATCTTGAAGATTTATAAAAATGTCTTCTTTACAAACTTTCCTTTCGTCTATACGTTTTTGTTCGTGACTGATCAAAAGTGAGTTCCATTGTGCATTTTTGGCACCAAAATAATCGTTATCTATCGTATCGCCTATATGTATAGCCTGTTGAGGTACGATGTCTACTTTTTGATCTTTATTCGCTAATCGTAGAGCTTCAACGAATATCGATACGTCCGGCTTCTCCTTGCCAAAATCGTACGACGTTAATACAAAGGAGAAAAACGGTCTAATCTTGAGATCAATTAAAATTGGTTCCAATCTTTCATCAAAATTGGATATCACTCCTAAAACAATTCTATATTTACGAAGACATTCGAGCAATTCGATTGCCCCTGGATACATATGCCAGCATTTACTTGTGCTGTAACATTCTATCAGGGTATTAGCAACCTAAAAATTGTAAAAATAAAAGATGTAAATAATATTGTCACTAACAATTTTCATAAGAACAACAATTATAATATATGAAATATTAAAAAGGTTTATTTCCATTAGCAAAATTTTACGACATTGACATTTCTTTGATTATAAAATGATAAGAGTCAACAATATCGATAGATAAAAGGTTATATTTGTATTAATATTAATAATTAATATCAATAAAACGTATTTTCAGCATTCTCTTAATATACGATCGAATAAAAAGACCTATTACTTTTTAACATACAAATTATAACTTAAACAATTGTAAGTATTTTAAACATAAATTACGCAAGATGATGCAAGATACAAGTTTTCTCTTTTGCCGTGGCCTTTGTTTTATATAAAAACTTAAAAATAAAACATTAATGTATCAAACAAATTTTCACCTTATCAAGAGTTTCAGTAGAAACGTTCTTGTTTTGATCTTTAAATACATTGTAAACAATCGTTCTCCACCAATTTTCCCATCCAAGGCCAGTATATTTTCCATATATGGGATGTTCAATAGCAAGACGTCGGAAATTGTTTTTAAAACTTTGCGCCAATTGACGAGGTTCGATCGATAAACCGTATTTATGTCCGACCTCAATATAATGTTCTTCTAACTTCGTCATCAATAATGTTCCAGTTACATCGAAAGTTATTAATCTTGGTTTCACACATTTCATCATATTGTAATAAAATTGTTAAAGTGTAAGAACCACTTTGATTTGCATATGAAGAAATAAGGAGGAAAGTTATGACATCAAAATAATGGCTTCACCTTCTTTAACGGCTGTCGATATAATGAAAAATATAAAAAAAAACTGGAAAATTTGTATGAATATTGCATTATTCTAAAATAATCAATTGATTTATATTAAAACATATGTACAAGCAAGTTACAAATCATGTTAAGTTCGGAAACTAACCTTTTTTTTATCAATTATTATCGTACTCATATCTAAACAGCGAAACAGTTTGAGAGAGAGAAGACTATATAAAAAGGAAAATGTTTCGTCAGTGTTCTCGCTACTACATTAAATGCATCTGAACGAATGGTTATGTGAGCTCGAAATAACATGACAATACTGCCATCTGTACATAATGCCGAAAATAAGAATTTAAACGCGTGTAGAAAAATTATATGTATAAATAAATTCATTCATTGAAATTGAAAGAATATAATACATGTTTTTAACAAAGTATAATGAATAATCACTATAGTACATATTCATCATTTATAAAATTATATATAATATTATATATCAAATTATATATAAATTATAAAAGATGTAATATAAAATACTATATTTTAAACATTTTTCATAAATATAGTGCACGTATTATATCTTTCTCCTTGTGAAGTTAGATATTGATTCGTAAGATAGTACGTAAGATAAATATTCAAGTTAACACAATAATGCGTTTTTAAGATTGTCAGATTTAATTTTTTAGCACATATAAAATATTTTTATTCACTACTGTTTGCTAACTCGAGATAATAATGGATGAATATAGAGTTACTCACTTTTGATAATAATATTATGGATTATTATTTTCTAAGTTGTAATTATTTTATAACAAGAATTTAAATAATAGTTCCTCATATTTACTCATTGTTATTAAAATCTAGAATATACATGTACACAAAGATAAACTGATTTTTTCAAGATAAATATATGATATCGAGAGAGATAAAAAAATCTTATAAAATTATAAATATACTTTCTCTCTCTATATATATATATATATATATATATATATATATATATATATATATATATATGCATGTATGTATGTATATTTGTATGCAACGTATATTTTATTTATTCAGCTATGAAATTTGGTATCTCACAGACTTCTTACACATATATATATATATATATATATATATATATATATATATATATATATATTTCATCTATATAATACAAATTCATTACTTTAATAAGAAACTTGCTGATTTGTCGATTTTGTTAAAAAACAAAATATGTACTTATTTTTACAACATATCTACAATACTAAGAATATAGTTCTTAACATTTAAATCTTGTTGCAATCAGACTAATTGACACGAATTTGAGTTGGGTAATGTATGTCGATCAAGCATATCGGCACAATGTTATTTTTCATTAATCATATTATTATTATTATTATTATTATTATTATTATTATTATTATTATTATTAGTTATTGTTGTTGTTGTTGTTATTGTTATTGTTATTATTATTATTATTATTATTATTATTATTATTATTATTATTATTGTTATTATCATTATTCTAATTTGTATGATCGATGAATTCTTACAAATAATCTTTTTATTACAATCTTATACATGGCCTAAGTGTCTGTGTGTGTGTGTGTGTAACCATCATTTTTTTAATTATATACACTTTTTGTCATAAAACCAATGAGAGTGGTAATTGCAAAGGTGCTTTTATGATTGTAATCGATTGATTAATTATATATTATTTGTGTGTATATATATACATATACACACATATATATATATATGTATGTATACACACACAAATATATAATAATCATTATATAAACAGAATAATCATTGTAATTATGGAATATTAATTACGGCAGTCATTGTCTGTTATTATTAGAATTTCATAGCATATTCATAAATGTTACAATATTTACCTATAGCTAACAGTTTTGTGTAAATTAGAGTTATCTGCTAAATACATCGATCAGTCTCAGAATCGTACTTAATATTGATGTTTTCTGATGTTAACAAGTAGCACAATGATGAAAAAGTCATCGTATAACTAGAACATCTTGCGAGATCGAATGCCTCCTAGCACATATTTACATACATATTCATCCCTGCCATAATATATTCAAAAAATTCTATATCCACTTCTTCATCTAATATAAAAGACAATTCGTTCGTAATATAAATGCATATTATGAAAAATCTGTTTCTTTAATAACAAGAATCAGAAGGACGAACACTGATCTTAAGTATATGTATATATATGTGTTGTGTGTATGTATGTGTGTGTATGTATGTATGTATGTATGTATGTATGTATGTATGTATATATATATATATATATATATATATATATATATATATATATATATAAATTTATAAGCAAGTATAGAGAAAATTTTGTATGCTTCTAGTTGCACCACGTTATTCTAAGTAAACATTATATTTAATACCATAGTGCATTAGGGTAATTGATTCATAGTAGAAACTTGCAAGATTTATGCAAAATATCTTTTACATAATTATTAATATTACTTTAAATCAGGTTTCTAAACTATCAGTCTATTAGAGATTTTTATCATATGTATAGGATTAATTATAATCTTTTAAAATTGTTATCAAAATCTCTTGTATCTTTGAAATTTTTAGAAACCTGATATGGCAGTTAATTTAAAAAATTACAATCTTGCATGATTCTTGATAAAAGGTACTTGTTTGGAATCTGCCAGGTCACACCACAAGAGAGAATATTTGAACTCCTTACATCAGTCATGTTTGTAGACATTTTATCAATGGCTACAATATGAAAAATATGATTAAGGATTTTTTTTAGCATATTTTGCCAAAATTAATACACATACAATTATACTATCAATATCATTAATATAAATCATATTGCTGTTTTTATATGATAAATCTTAATTATAGTATAAACATTGGTTTCGATTAATTAGAATAAAAATGCACACATATTTCTTTGACATAAGGATAATATAAATACCTGATTAAATCTTAGACTTAATATTATATAAGCACAACCTTGTCATCTGTTCTGTTTCATTGTAGATTGTTCTAAAGAAATTATATTAATTTTATTATTTTAATGTTTAATCAATTATTTTGAAATGAATCAAATTGCTGTTAAAGTATATGCATATATTGAATTTATCGTCATATTCATGAGAAATATCATTTTATTATGTGACAATAATAATTAGCAGCACATAAAATGTACTCCTCTAAATCCTGCATAATGTTCATCAATAAACTTTTGGTTTAACATTTTCTCTTTTCAAAAACACGCTTTTAAATATATAATATATCATATGTATCACCCAATCATATTTCTTCGAACACATGCTACTCGACCTAACTATTCTGGTATCCATTAATCCATGACTCTCTCTCTCTCTTATATATATAAGTATAGTTTTCTTAGAAAATAATAATGAATTATTAATTTCAATTTACAAGATAATCAAAAATAAATAATTCCTAGAATATTGCGAACAGATTGACCTGGAAAATGTGGTTCTTAATATTTTCTTTTCTATCAATATACACACAAAAAATGTAGCATAAAAAGCAAAGATAATCTGTATAAAAATATATAATTTTGTATAGCAAGGAATATTATATTGCAATAAATTTGACTTAAAAAATAAATAAATTAAACAATTATTTTTATCTTTTTACAAGGAAGGATCATTGCACAAATTAAAGATTTGATAAATAATTAATGATAGTATGAAGTGTACTACTTTTATAGAATACTTATACGAATAATTAAAGTTTTTATTATGAATAAATTATAAACATCATAATTCCATAGTGTGATATTAAGATTTTTCATTTTATTTAACCAGTATGATCCGTCCTTTTTACTATTATAAATCGTAAATCATAATGTTAGTTACAAAGAAAATTAATATTCACAATAAAGAGATCATAGACTCTCCTAGTCAATATAAATGTATAATGGAAATTTGTCAAAGGGCAAGGCAGCTTCTTACATCGTCCTTTGACAAATCATATATATTCAATATTTATCTTCATACAAATAATCTTTTTTCCTTATTCATTATAAATCCACTTAAGCCAGATGGGCAGTGCACAATAGTATATAAAAATTTGTATATTAACTCTTTTCCTTTCTAGTAGTTGCAGGCATGAGTATCCCACTGATCAAAATTATTTAATTTGAGGATTTCATTTTTTGATTTTTATATTTCGTATACGCAACATATAAGAATATATGTGAATGCAATACTATAAGATGATCTGTGTAGAGTTTATTTTCAGCTTTTACCTAGATGGAAAAGAGTTGAAACATGCTTTTAATTTTTTGTCAAACAGTAGATCACAAATTTTACAAACTTTATTTATATTTCTAATGATTATTATCAGATTCAGAAAATTGTTATCAGCCAGTTATATTAAAATTTAGTAATATGCTTGAATCTACACAGAATTAGCAATATATATTGCACATATAAAATGCTCAGCCCTTGTCCATGTGGATCAAACTTTAAACTTCATTAAAAATATCTATGGAAATGCAAGATCGTTTATATCTGTATTATAAAATGCACTGCTATCTTAAATAAGAGTTCTGTAGATTGAGAGATATTTTTTAATATAAGTTTTTAATTAAAAATTCAAAAGAATATTAAAAAAGAAATGAAATAAGAAAGCCTTTTGCGATCGTACATGGACTTTCCTAATAAAATACATATCTCTTATCAGAAAATTTTTTGTGCATGAAACATGTATGATTCAAATAAGATCTGGAGAATAATCACAATAATCTGTTTTCAACAGGTACATTAGTTTGTGTTATCTTTTTGTAACGTGTCCATTTCTGAAATCTAGGAACTACCAGCCTTTACTTATTTATTATTATTCTTAAATTTCGTATCAAATTGATTCAGCCCATTTCTATTTTGTGTCTTCATTACTTATCTCAAAGTATCTTAATTAAATTTGCTGGTCCAGTTCGCCAATCTGATTGCCATATTCTTAACCAATTTTCGTCCCTAGTAATACTGCCTAAATATATCATCATAGTGATATGATAAGTTTATCAAACTTCAGATATTTTATTAAAAAGTTAATTTGTATATTATTGCTCTAAGTGGATCAGGATAATATTACCTGAACACATCATTGGATTCCTTAATTTTAACGTCATGGAGTTTTGCACAGATAGTTTCAAATGCATCTGGTACAATGTCAACATTAGATCCTAGTTAATATGAATTACTTTTCAGAATTTTTGGACCCGAACATTTAAAGATTGATTGGCATTTTGGGACATCCACATAAGTATTCACATATACGATTGCAAAGATTGACCCAGAAAACTGAAGCTGTGGATGGATAAACTTTTATATTATATAGTACTCTTATAAATGCATAATCGAGAGATGTAATAAACTGCCATCTGCTGTCTTGCCGAGTGAATACTTATATCTTCATAATATTTTTATAACGATACTTAAATGCATACAGCTTATTAAATTTGGAGAAGATTGATAACCTTTCGAAAATTTATCAAATTTATGAAAGGTTAGCAATTATAAGATATGGCAGTTTATAACACATTTTACATATGCTATAAACGATGGTCAATAAAAACTTTATGGTCTTATTCGATTGTTCTTTTTTTTACAACTACTTGAAAAGTGTAAAGTGAATTTCAACATGTTACTCATATAAAGTCAATATCATATATAGTTACAAATACTTTTATCAACTTGCAACGAGTAGGAATAAAAATTCTTTACATTTCTTTTCTTTTTTTTTCAAAGAGCACTACTTATCTAATGCATGTCATAACAATTACCCTAGTTAAGAAATCAGTTATCCTCATTCATAACATTATAAACTCTTCAATTGTATTTAATATAAAGTTTTAAACACATCCTTCCATAGCCTTTGTTGTCTGGGCAATGATGGTAGCATGTTTAAAAAATAAGTTTGTGTCATAACATATATATCTACCTATATAAGAAAAAAGAGAAAAAATAATAAATTAAACCTCTATAAGAGAATTGACATTAATTAGAAACAGATTGTCTAGAAGGACTTGCATGCATTGTAAAATCAACAAGTGGGTTGGCAGGGACAGTAACAATAGTATGTGAACTACTGCTTAAAGTAACATTGGTTGATGATACTAAAGATAATGGCTTACAAGAAAGTTGGTCTATTTGTTTTATAGGCACCAATTTTATTGGCACATCTGACTTTAACCTGACAGATTCCGATACAACAGGGATAGCTTTTAATTGCACACTCTTTATCGGTTGTGTTTTAACAATCGGTTTAAGGTTGGGATTAACATTCATAATTACTTTAGTAACTTTACCCTCACCAACCCCTTGATTAGAAGATTCGTCATAACCAGAATCAGAAGACGAATCACTGAATGTTTTACTTGTTTGTTTTGTCACCGCTGAATCTACACCTGATTCTACGCTGTGAGTAGGACTAGCAGATGCAGAACTATGAACAGGACTCGCCGATGCTGAACTATGTACTGGACTATTTCTTAACACATTTGATTGTTGCTGTCTTTGTTTAGATAGGCATCCTGTACATGGTTTTATCAATGCTGGATCTATTATAACTTCTCCATATGGGCCTTTGAATATTGTACCACAGCAAATAATTTCCCTAAAAAATAAAATCTCTTGTTTTTAAAAAAGCCTTGATAAAATATAATTTTTCTTTTAAACTAACTCAAATGTTGTTGTTTTTCAACTTTTAAATAAATTTCTAATAATACCTTTTGAAATAAGATAAATCAATAAAGCCATTAACAGTTAAATCATTTTTTACATCAGAATCCTCTTGTGCAATATCTAAAGGTTTGTCAACTGTATTAATATCATCACTGCCAGTAGGACTACCTGTTCTACTAGAACACTTGCTACTATTTTCTGGCACATAATCTTCTAAGAAAAAGGAATGTGTAAATATAATTTTTTATATGTATTTGTATATTTAATAAAGTTAATTTCCATTCTGTAACTCACCAACCAAATCATCACTCATTGCAGGACTTTGTTCTCGTTCTGTCTCTGATTTTACATATATATTTTTTTTCTTCATTATTTTTTCAAATTTTTCAGGTGCATCTTTAAGTTTCTTTTTATTTTTTGATTTAAATTTTGTTAATGATTTAATACCAGGCCCTGCACGAGCATCTACAACCTATAAAAATATTACTTTATTAACATTATCACACACACATATATATTTTACCAGAAGTATCAAAATATAACTAACATGTCTCCAGTTACGATTACTTCCAGCTGGTAACTTTTTCCATCTTTTTACTAGCAACACACAAGCATTACAAATTTCTCCAGTACGTCTTTCTTCTAATTGAAAACATTCCATAAAATCATCTTCATACTTTTTGCTATCTGTAAATCTTGAACTGTAAGAAAATAAAATAGATATAGATTTGTCAATGATAATACTCAAGATTTAAGCGAGAATAATACCTGCTCGATTTAGCTTTGCAAATACAACATCCGGTACTGGATCGATAAACTTTGGGTTTATGAAAACTAAACATATTGCCGGTTATCTTAATGTTTCTTCTGTAACATATTAAAACAAGAACATATAATATAAAATCAATCATTTATAAAAGAATAACGTAGAATAATAAATGAAATCATTACACTGATCACACAATACTGTTCACCATATATTTATCAAATGTCTCGTAACGCGAAAATATCAAAAATAGCATCCTCCTGTGACACGAAAACTGCTGCTTAATCTTGTAGATCATAATATCGCGTGCCTGTAATCACGATGCTTAGAACTGTAGACGAAAAAACAACTTTCATAAATCAGTGAAAAAGTATCTTTTCTGTCTTTTTGAATGTTTATTTAAGAAATATATTCGAATGGCAATACACTAGCAATGCCGCCGACTTCCAGCTGGCAGTATATACAGACAAGAGACGCTACGCGTTGTGTGACGTGCGCGACGACGCATAAACGCACGTATAACAAGCTGGCAGCAGGCAGCACGCATAGAAGCTCATGCGCGCAACCATGAGACGCACAATGTTGCAGCACGCGTGCAACGAGAGGGCGTCTTACAATCTCAAAAAGCTAACCAACGTTTTGTATAATGCAGAATTAAGAAATTCTTTAAAAAAGAAATGCTAATTACTTTCTTTCAAAACGATACCAGATTTGGTTAGAATTCCTCTTTCTTACTTGTGAAGCATCATAACCATTAAATAAATATGTATGTCAACAAATATCTCACACACAAGCGTTATTGATATAAAAATATATAAATAATACATAAATAATCGATAACGTATTTACGTTCTATAGTTCAGTTGCGAGCGTGCAACAACGAAGAAAACACAGATACGACATTCGAATTCTCCTTGATTGAATGATCTTATTGAAAAACATTTGGAGAGAAGAAAGTTTTTGAAGGTTTCCAGGAGGATTAGGAAACTTATCATGGACGACGCGCATGTTGCCGTTGTAATCCGAAATACATACGTATATACGATTCGTTCTATGCACGACTCTGAATCTCTTGACTCTCGTGGAGCGAAACCGGCTCTCTAAGCTTAAGAAAAAGAAAAAAGAGAGAGAGAGAGAGAGAGAAGTAGAAAACATATCCGCACCGGCAAAACAGATACCTAAAAATAGGAAGCATGAAAACCACAACAGAGTGCAACGTGCGAATAATATGACTTACAGAACGGCTTAAAATAACATCTCTAATTTTTTTTATTCTTTTTTTGTTTTGTTTTTGTATAAACGTATACATATGCAAGCTACATTCCGAGCTACGACGATCCGACTTGTCAACTTGATTTAGATACGTACATATACATATGGAGCATCAAGCCGGCCGGTCTTCCGTACTGTATCCATATTCAGTAAGAAAAATGAAATTGATATTACATTTATATTATATATAAATATATATATACACACATATATATATATTTGAATATATCTGATTGAATGAAAAAAAAATTGCAATGACTTATTCAAGAATAAGTTAGGTTATATTTCTATAACCATAAAATTACATAATTTACTATTCGAAATTCTATAACGTAAGTCAAGTTATTCGTATTATTTTAATAACAAATGGGTACGATATCGTTAGGCAGCGATCATTGTGTATACAAAATTCGTATTAAAATTGATAAACATAAACGTATGAAAAAGCAGTTTTCCTTCGAATACCGAATTTATTCTCTTTCTTTTAAAGTATAATTCTTCGACGTTGTGCACGTGGCGTTTGTCGCGTCCTCGTCTCGGTCTTGTCTCTTTATTCGTCCTAACCGTTCAAGGTGCCATATTTTCGTTCCTTTTTTCTTCTCCCTCTCTCTCTCTTTTCCTCCTTCTCTCTCTCTCTCTCTCTCTTTTTCTCTCTAGGGAGGAGTGGCAACATCGGTAAATCGGTACGAACGAATGCACAGTACAATGTTGCATCGACGACAACGACACGACACGCAACCATTATCGAAACGACACGAAAAGTGTAAATAATACGTTCTTATCACTACATATTATCGCCAAAGACAAGAAATGTTTCAATGAAATAAGACAAATGATGTGTTGGTAGTTACACCAGAAAGTAGGTTAATAAAGATTCATTCAATTTCTATGATCATGATCGGCAGAAGCAGAATATAACCTTTTTTCCTCTTCTGTATGATATTGAAGGCTGTTCAAACTTGTTACTAACCCGGTTACAATCTTTGTTTGTTCGATTACGCGTCAGCTGATAATGATGCAAGTTATTATGATGTTCGTGAAGTTAAAGCTTGATACATAATAATCGAAATTATTAATATATGAATCTTTTATTATTCGATTTAAAATCAAAACTAGTGTAGTTGAAATGTATATACGATATAATCTTTGATTATGATTAAATTTGTAGAAAGATTTTATGATTCTCAAACAGATTCTACCTATCAATTTTATTCTTATTTGTATGTATCTTGTCGCGCGCACGTTTCGTTAATGCTATAGTAAAATCGTTGAGAAAGTGGTGACACACACGTGTGTACCAGTCGCCACGATCCCCACACAAACACATATAATAACGAATCGACGCAATGCACAACACTTTAGCCTTGAAGATCTGACCCGATAATTTAAATATAGTTTCGTTTTGAATATCCTGTAGTTTGAAAAAGTTAGCATTTCAGATCTTAAGAAAAATGTCGATGTATCATCTCAAGCGCATATCAATCAAGAGAAGAATAACTTATAAAAACATCATGTAAGCAAAAACAAGCTTTAAATGCGTAATAATAACTTTAGAAATTGACTTCCGTTTACGATATGTATTATCAAAATGATTGATATATTCTCACATGTTAAAAATACCAATCATTCGAAAAGATATTAATTAATGAAAATCAGAAAGAGATAATTATAGTAATTGAATAGGTTATTTATAGAAATCATATTAGCATCCAGGTAGAATTCAAACAAATGCATCCCTGACATGATTACCCAGTAATCTAACTTTCGTCCTCACTTTTACCGTTGCCTTAAATTCTCGAAAGGAGAATGTACTGTTACGTGTGTGTAGACGCGCGCGCACGCTCAAGATTACGATTTGCGCGCGTTAAGTTACGCGTTAGGAAAGTTCTTAAGAAGAGACAGCTAGAGATATCCACCAAACTCGCGTAACTATTTTCACTTAATCTAATTCGATTGAAGTTTCTCTTACACTGAAAACGAGTGTTTCGTCAATGACGTTATCTCGCAACTGATTGATTAGAGAAAAAAAAATTTATAAGAGAAGATATTTTTATTTGAATTTCGATTGAAAGATAGAGAGACCCATGATTGATATCAAAAAGATCGATTTAAATAATCTTCACTGTACAACTACTATCGTTTCGACGACACCCCAGCTGTTATTAGTCGAGTAGGCGGAGCTTGACATCGAAAAATATGTAAGGAAGGGATAAAAGCTTCGTAAGAAATGTAGATAGGTACATATGTACTTACACAGGACACAAATTTGGTAACACCAAAATTTGGAATCTAATCTTGGAAGAAATCTTAATGATGATAATCATAACTAAAGTCAGTGGAATATATTTTTTTCGAAGAAGCCACATGTATCTAATGACGCTATAAAAGTTCGATTGAGATGATGACCTACATACATCGTGAAAAAACAGGTTTTTTATTATTTCGACATGAGCCAATAGTATTCAAGTTTTACTCTACTATTTGTTATACATACACACATGCACGTTATATCGGAAGAATTAACAATTTGTAAGTGAAAAAAAGCGTTAAGTAATAAAAATTTCCTCTCTCTCTCTCCCTCTCTCTCTCTCTCTATCTCGAAGAAATAATATGCAACAGACCAGACAAATTTCTTAAATAAAGATCACAAAAACGAAAAAGGCCGCGGTTATTACGAGGTGTTGAGGAAAATGGGAACACGAGGAGAGGTGAGTAAAAGGGACCAATGGGATCTCTCTCGAAACGTGCACCGGGAGTAACTCGACATGGCGCGTGGCTCAGCACGGTGGCCGCCATACTCGTTTCTTTCCCTTTCCTTCGTACCGACCAACCAACCCTGCCTCGAGCGGACATGCACGACGGTATGTGTCAGGACGAAAGATAGAAAAATAAGATCAATGCTCGAGCAATAAAGGATATCTTTCGCTCGTTTTCTCTCTCTCTCTCTTTCTTTCTTTCTCCAAAGAAAGAGTCACATATTCCATCGTCGTCGTTATATCGTCATTGTCGTTCTTATCAATCGTCTACCACGAATGCATTGTCGCATGGTTAGTTAAAAAAAAAAAAAAAGAAAATCGAAGGCAGTAGTGGCGGCTAGTAACCCGCCGCAAGAGTGGACACGCCATGACAGATGATACGGCACGCACAACAAACAAGTCCACTTGCCAAATAGAAGAAGCCGCGCGGTGGCGGCAGCGGCATGAAAACCGCGGGAATCGCGACGAGAGACGTTCGTTATTTATGTCGAATATAGAATCGATAAAGATCGACGATATTCGACAATAGATCAACGATTAGAGATGATCCTACATTAAATCGTAGCGTCGTAGTCTGATGCACTGTCAACATCAAGACACTTGGTAGACGTTGTCGAAGAAAAATCGGGGACGTTAACGTTAGGATGGCAGTTGCACGTACATACATACATACAACACGTTACCCGCACCCCGCACACCGCCGTCACCGAATGATCAGTCGTTCTTGCGTACGCGAGTGAAAGTTTTCACTCGGCACTTGACATAAACCGGCCTGATTTTTCCCGCCGATCGAATCGAATGTGTCGGCGAACACGAAAGACGATGCTCGCGATATTTCACAGCGATGAAAATACTTATGAAATGCAGCCGACGGTACGATGGAGCAACGTAGTAGAGCAGATCCTCGACCTCCCCCGCGACTGGGGAACACATCGGAGACGCTTGACAACTCGGGAACATATTTGTTGATCTCGTGAACGTGATTACGCGTGACAATCGATCCGAACGATGACGCGTCCTCCATACGATAATCCCTTACCTTTTCGCGACGATCGTGGATGAAAATCACAGTAAGATATTTCGATTTAATGACTACAGAATTGCTTACCTTTTCAATACAGGTGACGGTCAGATTTGAGAATCCCTTTGCGCAGGTCTACGGCGCTGCCTGCCGCCGTACGTCCAAGTCAATTCAGTGACCATTTACTTCTCCGATTTGCTTCGTCATTTTTCTTCATACCTTATTATTTTACATTTTATTTGTTGAATACTGCTAAATTTATTTATAAAAATAAGAATTATTTACAATCAATGAGTATTGTCAATGATACATCTGTTTTAAGTGTACAAAAGTAAGAGGGAAACGAAACGCTATGCTACGACCAATCAGAACGTGTTTAGCGAGGGCAATGTTTGGTGAAGAGAAATACGATTGGTTATAATTTGCGGAATGGTATAGAAAGGACATATATTTGACTCCGTTTCCGTTTCTTGGATTTGAGTTGTATTAACCGTTTATTCGGTGAAGTTAGGTTATGGTAAGATGAAATTTCTTTTAAAAATATATTTTCGTATATAGATAAGCCTACATATACGTAAATACGAATGGATTCGTTTCCCAATATTCTGAAATTTTGATTGGTTACAATTCTTTCGTTTTTATATTATATTAACTATAAATTTGAGATTCAATTTTTTTCTAATATAATATGTCATAAATTTTTAATGAAGTATATATTGACATTTATAATTTTTATTTCTTGTTTGTATACTCTCATAACTATTGCATCATTATGTTTTATATATATTTTTCTTTACAAATTAAAAATTTATTCAATATTGTTGAATAATAAATATATTTTCACTCAGCATAATACTGTACAATTATGTTACTAATGACAAAAGAAATCACAGAACTAACTCGGTCGTGATAGGTCAATTTAAGCCAATGAAACACATTCCAGGTTTAACCAATCAAAATTATTCATAATCAACATTGTACACATTGTGGTACATTGATTCGTGATCTTTCATTTAATGTGTAAACAAATTTAAAGCGTCTGACTCATAATTGATGTGCCGTAAAATTTAAATACAATATAATCTTTTTTCGTGAAAATAGTATTATTCAAATATTATCATTAAAACGAAATCAAAGTTCTTTTGAGTGAGATCTGACATAAATAATCTGACATAAACTCTTCTAAAGTTTCATTAGGTTAGGTTTCCAAATGAAAATAGTGATTTGAAATATTATTTTTCTTTTAAATTATTATTCGAATCTATGAGGTTATTTCATCAGTTATTTTGACAACAAAATTATTTTGCTTCATGATTTCGTATGAACGTTTATGGAATACAACGAACATAAATAAATTATGCGTTTATAACTAATTTAACATTATTTGATTTTATACTATTCTGATAACTTCATAACTTTGTGAAATTAAGAAATTGATGAAGTGATATTAAAAGATGTAGATATACTTATACCGTAAAATATTCATACATGATATAAAAAGTATTATACGCGCGCGCGCGCGTGTGTGTGTACGTGTACGTGTACGTATATATTGGAATACATGGTATCATTTAGCATTTCCGGGTAAAAATATATCTGTTAAAGCATCCGACTTCCAACATTCGTGATAAATATTTGTAATAAAAATGGTAAAATTTGTATAAAATCTAACCTATCAATACATACATAACAAAATGAATATACGAATATAATTTAATATTGTTCGAATTACTATTCTTATAAATACTTAGTTTTTAAAAGAGGAAATAGAAAGAAAGAGAGAATTGAAACTTTAAAATAGTGACAATACGTGAGAAGAAGTCATCGTTCCCTGACTGTTTAATCTTTTTTGTATTTCCGTTCGCGTCAGATAACGATTATTATAACCGTGTAAGCATATTCAGGAAGCATATACACAAATGAATGTCGAGGATATATATTCGCAGAACTAATGAGTCAATCGTATGCATACGTCGATATTAAATCATATTTACTTTATAACTGTTTCTTATTTACATCGAGTACTCGACAATTTTTAAGTAAATTAACTTTTATTTCTCAAGTATTTAGTCTTCGTAATTGACAAACACATCTACGTTCTTTTATAAAAATATTTTTTTTAGAAAAATATTGTATATATATATATATATATATATATATATATATATATATATATGTCATGAGTGATATAAAAAAAAAGTATTATTTGTCTTGAAATACATCAGTGGTTCTCTATTTTATACAAAATACCGTTTGATAGAATATATCGAGAAGGCACGTTTTCTACTACTACATGGAAGAGCGCGTGCGCTACTACACAGCGAAGAAAAACGAGGGAGAATGAAAGAAAGAGAGAAAGAGAGAGCAACGATGTTCGACAGTGCGGCTCCAGCATCGGACGCGGCGGCTACACTCCTTCTCTCTTCTACGTCTCAGTTCGGTTCGCAGCCTTGTACAGTGAAGAAAGGGACATCGTTCAACTTCTACATTTTTGAGACTTCGTTTGCACGAAGAGGTTAGAAAAGATGAATCGTTTCTTCTTACTTGCGACGAGTTACGAATCGTTTATCCGAGTGACTGGTGATCTTTTGAAAAAACCTCTCTGTCGTTATCTCTGTCTTTCTTTGCGTGACTCTCTCTCTCTCTCTCTCTCTCTCTTTCTCTCTTTCTCTCTTTCTCTCTCTCTCTCTTTCTCTCTCACACACACACACACACGGTGCCTGTGACTATGCGTGTTCTCTCTCTTTCTCCCTTTCTTTCTATCTTTCTCCTTCTTTATCTCCCTTAGCACTGCACTTTCAGGATCACTGTACTCCTTGCAGTCTTAAGATGGGCTAGCAAATACCCTCACGTACACATGATAGTGATCACATAGATTTTATATTTCCTTTTTCTTTCTTTTTTTATTTTCTTAGATATAGTGATTCGTTTCTTAGAAGATAGATCCGATCAACTACTTTTATAACCTTATTTTCACCAAGCTGAATTTTTTCGTAGGTGACGTCTATAAAAGTTTTTTAAAAATAGTCGGAAAATAAGAACGGGACCAACATGTCTATATCCTATTTTTTTCTTTTTCTTTTTCATGGACCGATTGTTTCTTTATATTCAAATAACGACGGAACAAAGGGACTTTCTACAAGAGTGTAGAAATAATCAAATTCTTTACGTATCTTGTTACAATAGTTTATCGTTTCTTATTGATTTGTCTAAGGACGCATAGTTTCAGAACTAAATAGTATCTCATACTTGATGCAACTACACGGTATCTTGTTGACATTACTCTAGTAGCAAAGGCTTGAGATGTTCTTGAGATTTACTTGAAAAGCATTCGTTATCTCGAGTTGTTTTACGTTTGCATGCTTTCCCCTTGATTTTCTCGTATGTAAGTTCAGACGAAGCATATTTAATATTCATTTTATCGTAGATCTTTCGATCCAACACGATCGTACGAATAATATATATGATTTATTAAAAATAACACATTAAAAATATATTCAATCGATCAACGATATACTACTACGTAGAAAAAACTTTTCAAAAATAACGTACTTCCGCGCGCTTTTTTGAGAACAAAAATTAACAACGAATATCATTCATTATTTTTTTTCTTGTGTTCTCTTTTTTAAATAGAAAAGAAAATCATTGACCAGAACGTTCGAAAAGTTATCGATCCTGATGGACCCGTTCACGTTATTCGACTGTTCTCATCTTCGAAAATAAAGGAAAAATTTGGCTAAAGTGAATCGGAATAAAGGTTACGAGTTTTAATGGTGTGTAAAACAACGCGATTTGTACTTTGGTGCATCCGTGCTGTCGAGTGATTGATATCAAGAATTGAAAGAGACTGAAGGATTTAAACGTTAAAAAGGGAATCAAAATGTGCGGAATTTTTTTGAAATTTTTCCTACTTGTTATTATCACGTTTTTCGTGGTACTTGCTGATCCTGATCCATCCGATGAACTTTATTCTCGATGGCCACCGACGAGTCGTGACGAAGACAAGTGTTATGATAGTCAAGGAAAACCACAGGTTAGTTAATGGACAATCAATTTTTTTTTACTTTACTTTTTTATATTTCTGCATTATCTGTGATCATATTTTAACGATTTATTAACGTCAATAAACTAAATGAAAAGAGATTGTAATAAATATAGGCTTCTAAATTTGTTAGAATTATTCGTAGAATAAGGACAAGTTCTGTGAACATAAAGTCGAGCTATTTTTCTTTCTTCGAATCTCTGTTGTGTCGGATCAGGGGGTGAACACATGGTAAATGCCATGTGTTTTATGTATGGTTACAAGATCGCATCTGTATGTGTTTTCACGGAAGAGAAGAGAAAAAGAAAGATCGATTTTATTTTTATTTTTTCTAATAATTTATTATAATAATTTGTATTGGATATCTCTCGATGTTTATTTTCATAATAACTTTTCTTTTATTTTTTATTTTTTTTTCTTATTTATCATTAAGTTTTATAGAAAAATGTCGTAATCGGAAAACATGTTCTAATCGTTTCGATGTATTAGTATTACGATTAGGAAATACTTATCTGAGAGAATATGTCGAAGAATCTGTTCGTGGTGTCGATGACTTTTGCGATCTTGATCTTCGTATAAGCGTAACCAATGAAATATGTAAAATTAGCGCGCTTAGACGAAAAATAGTCTGTTCTTCGTGATTATTTTGATATACGTAACGCTTTTTCCTAAAGGGAATTGGAACGACGGGTTATCGTAGAAAGGTCCGAAGTTACACGAACTTTTCGAGATAGCATAGAAGGATGATAATGTGTGATAGATATGAGACTATCCGGTATATTCTTCTTTTTTTCTTTTTCTTAAAAATGTTACGATTATGTATATTTAAAAAAGAAAAAATCTAGTAATTTTCAATCTTCTCCTTTCAATCAATCGGTTCATGCGAATGTCTCATTGATTATGTTAGATAACAACAAAAACTTGAATGAATATCGTGAAACGATTCACTGCTACGAAGAAATACTTTAATCAAAAACGTTCTTTTAATCAATTTTTATCTCTGTTTTCCTAATTAATATCAATTTTCATAAAAAGTTTGAAAGAAATCTTTTTGTTTTTCGTACAATAGTTCGAAAATTCTCGATCTTTCGTGGCGATCATTTAGGTTTTTTTCTCTTTTTTTTTTTTCATTAATGCTTACTGTAAAAGATAACATTTTCACATTTTGTTTCTTACGTTGTTCGGAAATTCTCGTATTTTCATGTTAAATATATATATATATATATTTTTTAATTTCTTCGAGAACTATGAAAGAAATTCTTTTAAACACTTTTATGTCCTTTATAATTGTTAAAAATTCTCAAATTTTCGTGTTTGCCATTTTGTTTGTTCTTTTTTATTTTTTATTTTATTTTTTTTTATTATTATTTATTTTTAGAGATGTATACCACCCTTTGAAAACGCTGCTTTCAATGTATTCATGGAGGCAACAAATACATGCGGAGAAGAACGTCCAACAGAATTTTGCAAACAAACTGGAGTACAAAGAAAATCTTGTGAAATTTGTCGATATGGCGATCATCCAGCCTCTTTTCTTACCGATCATGATAATAACGACAATGCGACTTGGTGGCAATCAGAGACTATGTTTGAGGGCATCGAATATCCTAATCAAGTCAACTTGACTCTTCATTTAGGTATAATTATATGTAGAATATTATATACATATATTTTATATCAAAAGAAATTCGTAATATAATAAATAATTTCTCTTCGCTATTTTCTAACGTTGCTTGAAAATTCGAGCTTGGGAGGATATGAAAGAGCTGAGCATATAAGGAAACATCGCGTCTTGCGTAGGTGGGGTCTGTAGGATAACGATGCTGTATAGTTTGCGGGGTTATATATTTTACGCGATTCTCGTGTAATAAATTACGAATTACGTGTAATATTTAGAAAAAAAAATATATATATATATATAAAATCGTTTGTATAATTTGTAGCTATTTTTTGATATATTTGATATATTTGAGATTTGTCTATTTTTTAAAATACGTGTAATATTGAGAAATAAAAAATAACGAATCTTAAATTATAATAAATATTAAATAATTTTCATCAATGTTAGGTAATAAGACGTTCGATATCACATACGTCAGAGTACTCTTCGAATCACCTCGTCCAGAAAGTTGGGGTATATATAAAAGGAAAAACGAGCAGTCACCTTGGGAGCCTTATCAATTTTATTCGGCTACCTGCAGAGACACGTACGAGCTACCAGAATCGAAAGAAACTGTACGTGGTGACGACACAAGAGTACTTTGTACTTCCGAGTATTCGGACATTTCGCCATTATCAAAAGGGACAGTAGCTTTTTCTACTTTGGAAGGACGTCCTTCAGCGTATTATTTCGAAATGAATCCAGCATTACAGGTAGAATAATCAAAATGTATAACACATAAATATGTACATAAAAAGAAAAAGAAAATCAATTTAGAAAATGTTCATCGTTTTTTATCTCGTTTTTATAGGAATGGGTACAAGCAACTGATCTAAGGATCACTTTGGATAGATTAAACACTTTCGGTGATGAAGTATTTGGCGATGATCAGGTTTTAAAATCTTATTATTACGCGATCGCTGATGTTGCAGTTGGAGCACGTTGCGCTTGTAATGGTCATGCTGGGCAATGTGTAAACAGTACAAGCGTTGATGGTAAAACGCGAAGAGTTTGTAGGTAAAGTCGATTGTAATATTACATTTTTATTCTGATTTGTTTCAAACGATCGTTTTGTAATTGTACTTGTTTTTATAGATGCGAACATAACACTGCTGGTCCGGATTGTAACGAATGTTTACCTTTTTATAACGATGCTCCATGGGGTCGTGCCACGACGACTGATGCTCATGAATGCAAACGTAAGCTTCGATATTGTTTTTTCAATATTTTTGTTTTTTGCCTTACGATTTATTATCGTATAAATGAAGAAACGTGAGTTTCAAATGAGTTTCTAGAGTTTCAGAAGGAAAGAAGACACATATTTCTTTTCGTTCAATTCTCGAGAGAAAGAACGTAACTTCACGATCGGCTTGACATTAAACAACTGACTTTACCTTTTACGTCTGTTACGTGCACTCAAGTGGGGATATTGTGCACGGTGCAAGGACATATAATGTAGTTTCTTCGTGCTCTTAAGGCTCAGTATACGATACGTCGCGATACCTACAGAAAGATATTTGCTTGTTGTTTGTCTCATTTAATTTTTTTGTATCGTTAAAATTTAATCAATGAAAATGAATGAACTCGAAGGGCAAATTAACTGAAATTAAACTAGTTTATAATTTGTTTCTAAATAACATTATATTAACGATGAAAGTGATAATTGCATCGTTCGTGTTAATGAACAATTTAGTGATGTGCATGACATCACGTTGGAATGAATTGTTTTCATGGTATCCGGCGTATAGTAAGGTTTTTAATTAAATAACAAAAAGAGAATTAATTAAAGTGGCTTATCATCGTGTATGTTGGTTTCAGCTTGTAACTGCAATGGATATTCCGAAAGATGTTATTTCGACAAAGAGTTGTATAAGGCGACTGGTCATGGTGGTCATTGTTTAGACTGTAGAGCTAACCGAGATGGAGCTAACTGTGAAAGATGTCGGGAGAATTTTTATCAACGTCCGGAAGATAATTACTGCGTATCTTGTAACTGCAACGAGATTGGTAAAAATCAGAATAACTATTGAAAAACTCAAATTTAAATTTAAATTTAAAATAAAAACAATATTGCACATATATGATTATATAACAGTCAAATATAAAATGAAGATGTAATGTCGTAGGTTCAAGAAGTTTACAATGTAACAGCGAAGGCAGATGTCAATGCAAGGCGGGTGTAACAGGTGACAAGTGCGATCGTTGTTCTGCGAATTTCTACAATTTTGGATCTCTTGGTTGTACATCTTGCGAATGTAGTTTACCAGGTTCGCAAGCAAATACACCGAACTGCGATTCGACTAGTGGAGTTTGCGTGTGTAAAGAAAATGTTGAGGGAAAACGTTGTCGAGAGTTAGTATTATTGTTGAAGAAAAATTGTTTTTATTTTTATATGATTTGTTCCATTATGATGATATTTTTTAATATATGCAATTCGTTTGAATCGTTTATGATTGCACGTTCTTAAACAGATGTCGACCAGGTTTCTTTAATCTAGCTTTGGAAAATGAATTCGGTTGTACTCCATGTTTCTGTTATGGCCATTCATCGATATGTATGCCTGCAGCTGGTTACTCGAAAGTCGTTATTGAGAGTATGTTTGTCCGAGGAAATGAACGCTGGTCAGCTACCGTAGCTGGAAACCCAATACCTGTACATTATGATCCTCTAACGCAAACGATATACGCTACAGCGTTAGATCGTGACAATGTTTACTTCATTGCACCTGGTATATAATAATCTATTTCAAAAGAGTATCCTATAATAGAAGCAGGATTATTGAACAATTGTCTTGTTATCATTTACAGATAGATTTTTGGGAGATCAAAGAGCGTCGTACAATCAAGATCTATCGTTCACTTTAAGGATAGGAGAGGCAGGTCCTGCCCCAACTGCACACGATGTAATATTGGAAGGTGGAAACGGTGAACAAATAACGCAACCGATATTTGGTCAAAAAAATCGTATGCCAACTGTCACGGTAAAGAAAACTGATAGAATAATATTAAATTCGTATTTATCTTGTACGTTTGGTTTTAATGCTTTCAAATATTTTTTTAGCCACAAGAATATAGATTTAGATTACACGAGCATAGCGAATATGGTTGGCAACCGAGATTATCTGCCAGAGCTTTTATGTCCATTCTCTCCAACTTAACCGCTATAAAGATACGTGGAACTTACACGCATCAAGGTGAAGTTTCTTGTGTAATAAGAAATCTTAAAGAAATTCGTTTTATCAATTATGTTTTTCGTGTAATTAGGTAGAGGTTTTCTGGATGACGTTAAATTGGAAACTGCACTTCGCGGTGCTGCCGGTGAACCTGCTGATTGGGTTGAACATTGTAATTGTCCTCACGGCTATGTTGGTCAATTTTGTGAATCTTGCGCACCTGGTTTTCATCATGATCCACCAAATGGTGGTCCTTTTGCTCTTTGCGTTCCATGTAATTGTAACGGACATGCAGATATTTGCGAAGCTGAAACGGGTGAGTAAATATTGTGTACATAGATTGAATTTTATGTTTGTCTCTCAAATTATTCATATATCTATTGGGTTAATATATCACAGGTCAATGTATTTGTCAACATAATACCGCTGGTAGTAATTGTGAATTATGTAGTCGTGGATATTATGGGTATCCTTTAAAAGGCACTTCCAACGATTGTAAGCCATGTCCGTGTCCTGATAACGGTCCTTGCATTCTTCTTGGTAATAATCCTGATCCGATTTGTTCTGAATGTCCAATAGGAAGAACAGGTAAAAAGATAGTTTTCATACACGTTCGTTTCTTATATCCAATTTGTAAAATTAAAAGTAATTTTATAATTTCAAATTATTTTTGATTCTTTTTAGGACCAAGATGTGAAACTTGTTCAGATGGTTACTTCGGTAATCCCGAAAAGGGAATAGCTTGTCGACCTTGTGATTGTAATAATAACATTGATTTAAATGCAGTACGAAATTGTAATCACGAAACCGGAGAATGTCTGAAATGTGTCAATAACACTGCTGGCTTTCATTGCGAAGAATGTCTTTCGGGTATATTAAGAGAACAGTTTAACACAACATTTACAATATTTTTGGAAATAGTGATGTGTCTCATGAGCATTGATAAATCATTCATTAGGTTATTATGGAGATGCTTTATCCGATAATAGAGAAGATGGATGCAAATTGTGTCAGTGTTATCCACCAGGTACAGTTGAACTTGAAGATGGAAGAGTCGCTCCTTGCGATCAGCTTGTAGGTCATTGCCTCTGCAAACCCCATGTAATAGGACGTAACTGTGATAAATGTGAAGATGGATATTATCATATTTTAAGCGGCGAGGTGAATGCATAATTAAATAAGATAATACATACAAACAAAGCTATGGAATACTATAGATTATGTTCATACACATATATGTATATAAATATTTTAGGGGTGTACACCTTGTAATTGCGATTCTGAGGGATCTTATAACCGGACTTGTAATACTGTTACTGGTCAGTGTCAATGTAGACCAGGAATAACTGGTCAACGTTGTGACACTTGTTTACCATATCAGTTTGGTTTTAGTAGAGAAGGTTGTAAACCTTGCGATTGTGACAGAATTGGATCTCAAGATTTACAATGTGATGCCAGTGGACAATGCCTTGTACGTTTACATGAATATAAATGTTCTTTATTTTTATCTTCTTATTTTAATTCGTCGTATTCTCTTTTTATCATAGTGTCTTACAAACGTAGAAGGAAGACGTTGCGATCGCTGTAAGGAAAATAAATATAATAGACAAAATGGTTGCATCGATTGTCCTGATTGCTATAATCTAGTTCAATCTGCAGTCGATAAACATAGACAACGTTTATCAGAATTAGAGAATACACTTAAAAAGATTAATAGTAGTCCAACTGTCATAAAAGATTCTGACTTTGAAAAGGAATTAAAAAATGTTCAAAACAAAGTGAAGAATTTGTTGGATATTGCCAAGCAAGAGTCTGGAAGTAAATATAAGTTTATAAATCTGTGTGTACATTGTTTTCTTGTTTGATAATAAATTTGATACTAATCTTGATATTTTAGGTGGAAATAAAACGCTCGTTGAGCAACTCGATGAATTGCATAGCCAATTGACTGAAATAAGTGTTATTTCACAAACAGTAAATATCACAGCAGCTGAAGCATATAAGACTACTACAGAAGGATTAGCAAATGTCAATACAGCAGAGACAGTGTTAGACAAAATACATGATCAATTGACTGTGAGTTAATGAAATATACATACTTCAATATTATACATTATATATATTACAAATAAATATATGTGAAATGTGTATATATTAATAACAATAGGAAGCGGAAGATTATTTAGCTACAGACGGAGCAACGGCATTAGCAGAAGCCAAATTACGCGCTGATCAAGTTGGTCAACAGAATCAACAAATGACAGCTATTGCACACGAAGCACGTATTTTAGCTGATTTGTATGTACAATATTTTTTTTTTTACATCTATGTAATATCTCTACACGTATAGATAACATTAATATTATTGGTGATATTAATTTTTTTATAGTAATACCAATGAAGCTAAGAAAATTCATATGCTGGCTGAACAAGCTCGAAATACGTCCTTAGAGGCTTATAATCTTGCTAAAAAGGCAATAGCTAAAAATTCAAACATGACGTATGTATTGTTTTGCAGAATATTTTTTACAATCGTACATACAAATATGAAATGATGAAAATTATATGAAACTTTTTTTCGATTAGAGATGTTTTAAGAGAATTAGAAAATAAATTGGAAACGTTAGAAGATCGTATGAATGAAGTGAAGAATCTTACAGCAGTTGCAAGTGCAAAGTCATTTGCAGTTTCTCAGGAAGCATTAGGTTTATCTATATTAGATCTTTCTCTTCCTTCCGTAGACGTTGATTTACTTCAAACTCAAGTAGATGCTGTCAGTAATGAAGTAAGAATTTCATTTTATGTCTTTATTATAAAATAAAATTTTTATTTTTATTTTCTTTTTTTTTTGCTTTTTAGGGATTACGATTAAAAGAACAAGCACAATTAATATTAGAACAAAATGAGAAATTCATTAACGAAATGACGGAAAAAGTATGGAAGAGTGAACAATTGTTAGATAAAGCACAAGATCAACAAGCAGCTACTGCAGAATTGCTTGCAGAATTAGACGGTGCGAATGAAAAAGCAAATAATGCTGTCAAACGTGGTGATCAAACGTTAAAAGAAGCGCAAGAGACTTTAAAAAAATTAGGAGGTAAAATATTCATTATTATCAATGTTAATGTAATGGTGACAATATGAAACTGTGTTATTTTATTTAGAATTTGACGACGAAGTGCAACGCGAACGTATCAAAGCCCAAGATGCATTGGAAAGTACTGAAAAGATTGAAATAATGATTCAAACTGCGATAAAAGATATTTTCCAACTTGAGAAGATATTAAATGGATCTGAAAATAATGCAAGAAGTGCACATGAAAAAGCGCAACATGCACAGGTAAATTTATAATCTTAATGTTATAATTTATAAAACATATTAAAAATAGAACTTGTTTAATCTGTTTATTTTATTGCCAGGCATATGCAGAGAAAGCTAGTAAAAATGCAAATGATATTAGAATACAGGCAAATAGGACTAAATTAGAGGCATTGCGTTTAGGCAATGAAGCAGAAATATTACATCTTAGAGTTGATACTACAGATTCTCTAATGAAAGATTATGAGGTTCAAGTTGGAAAAGATACGAATGTTACTACAGAGGTAACGATAAAAAAAATTAATAAAATAGTGATTAAGTATAAATATATAAGAATAGATGCATAACATATAGTTTATAATATATATAATTATTTTATAGGCAAACCATAAAGTTGGACAAGCAAAAATCAATGTAGGTTTAACTGCAACGTATGTTGATAAAGCATTATCAGATATAGCTGAAATCATAAAAGAACTTGAAGATCTTCCTGAATTAGGTCAGTATGTATAAGCTATAATTTGTAAATATTTTCTTATGTTATGGGAACTTTTGTGACTAATCAAATTTCTATTAAACAGACGATACACACTTGAATCATTTAGAAGAACGTTTAACTGCAGCAGAAAAAGAAATTAAAGCTGCCAATTTAGATCAGAGAATTAAAGCATTAACAGATGCAAAAAATATGCAAACGCAATGGGTTAAAAATTATGAAGACGAAGTCAATAGATTAAGAATAGAAGTTGAAAATATTGATGACATAAGAAAAGCTTTGCCTGCAGATTGTTTCAAACGTGTACGTTTGGAGCCATAATTATAATACTTGAAAAGGCACTAGTTAAATATACAGATAATTTCTGAAGTTTATTCTAAAAATGGATTATATACGATAAATTTATCTATCGTATTTAAATGTTTTCTGAAAGAACAACCTTTTAGCTTTTATATCAAAAAGGTGCCTTAATAAATTCATACATGTAGCGTAATGAATAAAATAATAGATTTCACGTGTAATGTCATATAATATTATATGATAACACGTAATACTTTAATATATTGCACATTTATAATAGCTGTGAGCTATTAAGTCGTATAATATCATTTTATTTAATATGCGCATTTTTTAAGAAAAAGCTTTTTTATTTTTTACATATTTGCTATCGTAAGAAGCAAATAATTGCAATAATAAACATTACACCAAAGATTTTTTATAGTTTATACAATATGACCAACTATGTAGGATCTTCAAATCTTTAATTTTATATAACTTTTGATTATATACATAAACGTAATCCGTAAAATTTTATATATAAAGTATTCTTATATTTGGAGTAATCCATAAAATTTATCTGAATTAGGAGAAGTAATACTAATATTTTACATAAAAAGTGAAAGTTGAGTTGAATATGCTACTATTAAATATTATTTTTTTTCACAAATTTGACAGTACATTTTTATATATTATTTTAAAACGTACATATTGGATAATATTATTTAATTTTCAAATCGAATATACATATCGCAACTTTATACAACGTATTTGTGTATATTGTGTATTTTTTCTATATAGAAAATAGAATATAATAGAACATTTTATACAATTGCCAATTAGTATATAATATAAGTTGACGTAACGATGAAAATAGAAACTTAAATAAAGAAAGTTTTGCAATTAAATGTAATCATCGATTATATCCATTTGTTGATTTCGTAGATAAAAAAAAAAAAAGATTATCGATCACTATTAAATTTTCAGGAAAGGAAACTTTGAAAAAGTGTTGCATATTCTAATGTAAGTATGCTTTTATTTTATATATCATCATAAAATATTCTTATTAGAAATATATGCAACAAAAAGAAAAAATATTTTTTATATTAAATTATATTAAATTCTATGAAGAAGAACCAATCATTTGTACAGGTAATATAAAACTAAGAAATTCATGTTATTATGAACAAAATTATTAATAATACCAATATAGCAGTCAACACTCCAATAGCTACCCATTGTCTCCGATCTAAAACAAACGAAAGTAACATCATATGCGTCACTTATATGAATATGTCTAGACATCATTTTTTAAAAGCAGTGGCAATAAAAATCTCGAATACGAGTACAAGCAAAATTTAATTTTATATTTGGCCCTTCTTCAAATACATTGTACATTAACATTTTTCACATGCATTACTATTTTAGATTTTGTTTTCAGTATATATTTCTTTTAATTCAAGATAAATAATTCCATTATATGGTTGAGAGATTTCACTGTAACTCTTTCTAAATATTTTATATAAGAAATAATGAATTTCATTACCTAAATAAAATATTAACACTCTAAATCAATGAAGTCTTTCAACCACAAGATTTAATAACCAGTTGTTTAAATACAAGTTCAATATTATACTTGAACATGTATTTATGGATCAGGAATATTTATGGTATTTTTACAGTAATGTATATACTAAATAATATGTAAGTATATTTCTAAATTTTATTATTTTTTTCACAATTGGTCATATATATGAGAAATAGATAGTCTATTATCTTTTGTTAGTCACATACTGAAATACTATTTTATTTTGATATGAAGTCTCTCATAAGATTATAATATTTGTATTTTTTTTAAATAATCTATACACATATTGTATCTTTGAATTTGTCCTAAAGGGACAAATACTTTTTAATCACTAAAATTTCTGACACTTGTTAACAATATTCTAAAGAAACAATCAATCTCAACCACCATACATACAAATATTCAATCCTATTTTTAAGTGTATTTAATTGAGCAGCTTAGAAATGTTATGTATGTACATATTTAATAAGGGTATGCTAAGAGACACATTCAATGTTTCAATACCCACCAAAATCTTCGTTATATAGACTTGAACTTTAAATCACTTAGCATACTGATATCACATTGTGTACATTGGAAGTACTAGTATATGAGGTATTTCCAATACCCAAATATTATAGAAAATTTTTCTAATGCTATGCATAATTTTGTCTTATTAAATCTTTATCAGGCACACAAGCTCTTGTGCTTATCCTTTCTACTTAAAACTCTGCTTGACGTATGCTTTATAATTTTTGGCATTGGTAATGTTTGTTAATTTTACTTGAACAAAATATCAACTATACTGTTTTAATTTACCTACATATTTTTCTTAGTAAGTATTACCTCAACAGTGTTTATATTTATTGTTACTGCTTATAGTTTTTAACACACTGTATAGTGCTTATTGCACTCATATATTTTATATATATGTGTGTGTGTGTGTGTCTGTGTATATATATATATATAATAATTTAATTTTCTTGTATATATATTTATATCTCTTCAACTATATCTACAGAAAAGTATCCTGTTGAAGTGGTCCTTTTTAAAATTCAAAATTATATATTTGGCCAAGTATTTAAGAAGGATTAAATAATTTACTTTCTAAAATTGTATATTCATCTGAGCAATTCAGCAAATTGTGATTATATCTTCTTGTTGTTTTGTTGTTATATTATCATTAACTTCAAATACTTGGTGACTCTATTTAATCATCATTTGATAGATTTATTTTGCAAAAATAAACTATTGCAATTATAAGATCTCAAATACATATAATTTGGTTTTCAAATTTTTTAACATTATTTGTTATTATATACTTTTTAATATAATTATAGATATAGGAACTTAATAAGTTGAAAATAAAAATAAAAACTGTATTATATATACAACAACAGAAAAATAGATATTCTCCTCTAACTATGTTTCATATTTTATATAATCATATTTTATAATAATTACACATGAAATATAAATGAAAAGTTACTGTATTTGAGAAATTGCAATACAAATTAAGTATCAAATACTTTTCTCTATATTCATTAAAAAATATTAGTAATATGAGTATTACAGGTATATTGATATCCTGTATCTTATATGTGGACTGCCCACTGTGGTAGTATAGCAACAGTGATATAATTACTAGTAACACCAAACAGAGGATATTGAGCATACGATACTATACATTAAAATAATATTAAATAAAAGTAAAATTAATAATGTTTAAATTAATAGAAGCTTGCTTGCTGATGCAAATATTAAACAATAAAAGTCTTCCAAGGAGAGTGCAAAAATAGATAAATACTTAGTTCATTTAAAATAATGCCAAAGATGTTTTGTTGTTTTAAGAATAAATAATATGCAGTAGAGATTTCAGAATGTTGTAAAAAAATTATAACATCATTAGTCTATTTAATATCAAAAATTCCATAATTCTTCAGTGGGAGTTTTCGAATATTTCTAGCTATAATTTCTAATTTGAATAGTTATTACCAATGGAAAAGAAATATTCCATTTTTCTACTGAATAATTATGGTATATAATAATAATAATAATAATAGTAATAATAATAATAATAATAATAATAAACATCTAATCTCCAGCACATAAGAAGCAGTTGGTTATTGTAGTTGATAAAGAAGATAAAGAAGAAGGCTTAGAGGTAAGATCAGATACAGTAGATGTAGCTGTGGTAGGGGCAGGAATGTAATTGTTATAATTACCGTTACTCATGTGGAGAACTTTAGCCATTTTCTTCATTGTCGCGTCTAACTTAAAGCCTGTTGTTTCTAATTCATTACCAAATTCATCCAGCATACTGTAATACATATAAACCATTTATAAGTACTAGCAATACAGCAATTAAAACAAAATAACTGTATAATAATCGTAATACATCATAAAACAAAAATTTTGTAAGCTTACATTGCTTGTTCGTCTAATTCTGAGTTGATCTGTTTAGATACTGTTTTGAGTGTGCCAATACTTTCCCCAATTATTTCTAATTGTTCATCTTGTTGCCTCATCATGTCATTCTGTTGTTGTAGAGTATCGCCAAGAAATTGTCTATTTGGACTATCTGTCTCATTTTCAAGCTTACTATATTTAGTTGAAGCATGATTGACAGGAACACGAGCAGGACTATTATCCAAAAGGGGCTGAAAAATTAATTATCATAAAAGTTATATATTTATTATTTTAATATTGAAAACATAACAAATCTGTTCTTCTATAAGAACATAAAATATCATTTACCGTGTAAACCATTTTTTCATTGTCATAACTCATAATATATATTGAAAGTTACTTTATCTGAATCATAGTAAAATTTATTAACTTTTATAACAATATAGTATCATCTTTGTTAAAGTTCTTGTAAAATACATATATAAATAGATTAAATTGTTTTCTTTTATTATTACTTATTTATTACATGTAAACTCATTATATTTCTTAATGATTATTTAACTTTATTATAAACAACAATTTCCATAGAATTTATATATATCGTCTTTTTATTGACAATTACATGTATCGATCTCTGTTAATTTAGACAATAGTGGAACAATACTATAGGCACATCATGGAACCAATCACAGTAAATATGACCTAACTATATTTGATAGGAAGTTCATATAAATATGTACAGTATGAATCTAATCGTTGATTGGTGCATTTCGAACAATCAAATTAATTAAATGATATAAAACTTAATTTTACCATTCTTTCACTTTTCTTTTTAACTAATTATACATTATATAACCTATAGTAAATTCTTTGTGTTAATAACATTTATGCTTGTGAATGGAATAGATAAAAAATTATCTAACTTAATAAATGGTAGATATTTATTATATAATATGTATTTTAAATAAATATAATAAATATATGAATATAGAATTTAAAAGATTTTTCATCATAATAAAAAAATTACATTTTCAAAGAAAGATAATATCGATAATCTTGCCATCATTGATAAGATAACTAATCAAGACAGCTTTATATTGTGAATAGATATTTAAGCTAAGCGTTGACCTCATGAAACTAAAGTGTGGTTCACAACTATTTATAAAAAAAAAGTATGATTTTTTAAAATCAAATATTAACTTTTTACGTACCTGTCTTGCCGTGCTATCACGGTCCCTGCCCCTACTTAAATTCATCTTATCTTTCATAATCTATAACAAACAAACACGTTAAAGGCGTCTCATTTCTCTTCATACTTAAGTGATAGGACATAAACTTGTATATAGATTTTGAACTAACTTTTTTAGTAACTTTGTTTTTTTACCTTCACTTCTTCCCGCGTTTGTTCGATAAAACTTCGTTGAACGCTTAGTTCTTTATTATCAATCTTAAATTTCGTTGGGTTTTTCTCTACGATACGTATAAATTTCTATATATTAAGGATATAATCGAAATCATTTCAAAATATATCGAACTCATCGATCTAAAAATTATTTCGAATCTAAAGAAAATTTTTGAATAAATCAATGTAAATTCTAATATATATGTATAATATATATATATATATATATATATATATATATATATATATATAAAACATTAACAAAACCTTTTTTAATAAACATGTTTTTATATCTTTCTCATACAAAAATAAATATTAAAATATTCAAAAAACTATAATCATTCTTTTGTCAAATAAATTATTAGAGCTTATCTCTAAAAATCATTATAATTAATGTAGATAATATCGAATAAGTATTAAAGGATATAAATAGTGTCTTCTAGATCATCGAGATCCCACTCGATCGAGCGTAGCGCTTTTCGCAACTCTGTTGTTGTCCAATCCAATTCTTCGCGCGAAATCGGAATCCCCCCTCCACCGTTTATTGTAGGACTAGTAACGACATTTTGTAATTCCGTCCAGCGGCCGTATAAACCACGATTCTTATTTAGTGCCTTGCAAACCTCGCTGAAATAAATAAGCCATGGGTTTTGTATAGACCGATTATAAAAAATTATCTTTAGGTTATATCATAGTATAAATAAAATCTTTCATCAATTTCTAACAATATTTTTTTTTCTATGTATTAGTTTGAATTTGCCATTTAAAAAGAATCATCATTATTTCATGACTTATTATTTCTTTCATGTATATATATATATAATTTTGGGCTTATTAAGTTAAATCAAAAATATAACATTCGTATGCAATATCGTCGATTGTTCACATCATTGGAAGCAATGTTCGTAAATCGATTGCACATAATCATTACATGGTCACAGTCCATGTAATATCAGCTATTTGTCAAAAAACAACATCACATTTTGTTGTAAACCTTGACAAGAATCTCTGACATTTATTTCTATGACATTTGCACGCAATATACAACTTTTTGATATATCGATAAAATAATTATGTTTAACAAAGGCAAGAATCTTGATAAGTACTCCAATAATCTGATTAACTCTTCTTAAACAAAAGAACGTGACATTCTATTCGTGTCTAGCTGTCAAATCAAAGCGCCATACTTTGCTAATGTTTTTTGTTTTCTTTTGTTTCTGTTCTACCTTTTTTCGTAGATTTTGAATAATGATATTTAATTTTGAATGGAACTTACTCTTTGACGACAAAAAAAGGATTCTCCAGCGTCATTCCTTCTTTAAATTTGTAAGGGCGGCTTTGTTCGCCGCCACACGGCTCCTTCAGAAATCCCCGTCTGCGATTTGATGATCATCGGTGGAAATTCTAAAACTTCCGAACCAACTACACGTAAACTCGAACACGTTTATGATAAGGAGGGAAAAGAAAAAAAAACTTATGATCGTCGGCCACTCCGATTACTCGTGTTATCACGTCTGCGGACATCCACTTCGGCTGCTACTGCAGACGACTATTTATTCGATTTTGACGTTCGTGCGCAACGCATACCTCTCTCTAGAAGTCAGTTGAATATTGATTTCGTATTGCAACATATAACGCACGGTTCACATTGAGAAGATCGACGATCACGCCATGTGAGAAAATAGGGAACTAATAGGATCTATATACAGAGATTAAAGTACAATACAATTTTTATATATATCTTTTTTTAAACATTAGTTTTTAAGAATAATTATACTTGAATAATTTTGATGTAAAAGTATGATATTAGATTTTTTTCTCGACATTTCTTTTCAATTAAATTACCAGCTTTCACTATAAAAATTGTAGTTTTTCCTACTAGCGTTTAGAACTTTGATGATGCAAGATCAAAGACTGCGCAGATGCATCATAGCTAATGCTCGTATTCATTCAAATGAAACTTGTCGACTATTTATCTATTTAATTATTATTTTTTAAGTTTTTTTAGAATTTTTAGCGATAAATTCAAAAGTATCTACTAGATTGATTTGAAAGTCATTTGTGTGATGAATTTTCTACATTGTACGTATATGTAGGTAAATAAGAAAAAATATTATTCAAGTAGAAAACTTTTTATGTATTTTTCATCAACTTTTCATAGTATATACACTAGTAAAATAGAAGTTTTAATATCCCAAGCTAGCGTAGCATCGGATTTTACAGTTAATATGGTGTAAAAGAAGTAATAGGTATTTCCAACAATACATTCTGGCTATCTCTAAAAGTTATACGTAACTTTATACAAATTTCATAAAATTGTTTAAATGCTATCAGCTTACATTTTGTTTGCAAATTGATTTAATATGTATATCAATGTTTTATTGGAAATTCCATTTTATTTCTTATAACTAAATAAAATGCTTAAGCACTGTGATAAACTTGTACTTATGATCGATATTTATAATGTACTACAAAAGTACATTGTTAAAAAACAAAACCGATTGATCGAAAAACATTATTGAAGGCAATAAATTTTTAAAAACAAATGTTATTTTAATTCTTATATATCCGATGTTACATCATAAATCCTAACAAAATATTTTTTCTTTTTTTTATTTCTTTTTCTTTTTTTTTTTTTTGAAAATAACTTCTATCTTATACAATATACAAGATTGTTTCTTTCGGTTCTCGAACTTTTTATCGTATTATTAAAATTAAATGAGATTATATGATCTACTTTTCAAATTTTACAAAATACTATAAATCAAAAACAAATCATTACACATAAATCATCAATGTCTAATTTAGCACGTAAGATTACATAGATCTATGAGAGCAAAAATTTCAAAAGAAATGTTTAAAATTTAACAATATAAGCATGATGCCAATGATTCGAGATATTACTGTATTTTACATAATATCATTTCACATCCGATAAGTACGCTCTTGATATTAACTGATGTTTCAAAAAAGTATTTTGTTTGCTTCTTAAATTATTTAAATATGTGAAGAGCTTTGTTCTTTTTTTTCTTTTTCAGGTAGTACTCAGATATTTAAATAAGTCTGAGCAATAATCCAGTTATCTTATTAGTAGACAGAAATATGTTTACATCACTTCCATACTATTTTGTGCATTTTCTGTAAAACCTAATGTAGATGTTGGGGCATCTTGTGATGTTTCTTCTAAGTTTGGAGCCTCCATACCTTCCGGTACACTATTTTCTGTAGAACTTGCACCATCATCCCAATTAATTTTAAATCTTGTAACACGTGGTTTATCACCTAAAATATTTCTTTGCACTTTGTCAAACTGAGGTTGCGGTGGAGGATTTTCTCTAAGTTCAGGATCTGTATACTCGTTGTTTATAAAATAGCCAACACGCACAAACTCATGGCCCCTATAGGAGCATGTTAAGAGCACTACTGTGACACCTAATGCGTCATTCACAGGAATTCTACTTACATCAGGAGGATCCGCCTAAACAAAAATTAATTAATAGATAGTATAATAATAATACAAATAAAATATTTAAATATAACATTTACCTGAAAAACAAACATATGTCGTCCTTCTGGAATTGGTCCAACATATATGGTATCTAAGACTTGATCGAATTCTTCTGATTCTGCACTGCCAACGTAGATCATTTTCCATTCTAGATCTACAATAATATTATTGATATAAAATCTATTTTCAAGCCTTAAATATAAAAGTATGATATAGATTGTACAAAGATTCTGAACCAAGACATTAATACAGTAATCAAACTAGAAATTAATGTATTTTGTTAAACATGGAACTTGATATTATACTTCAAAAAAGTATTGTCAAAATGAAGAAACTAACCTAACGTTATAAAGAAACATAGGTTGTAAATATAATTATGTGAATTAATCGAGTCTAAGACGCGATATAAAAAATGTAAACATGTAAAATATCATGTAAATAATACCTTCTTTTAAATCTTCAATACATTCAAAGGTTACTTCGAATTGAAAAGGATTCAGAAACGGCGAAGGGTTGTCGAGAACCGCTACATTTGCTAGTTGTACCTTAGCCATCGTAGATTTTCTCAAAAGAATTAACAAACCAAAGTCTTGCTTATTGATTAGATTGTTTAATTAAAGATTAATAATATTGTTTAATCCTTCTTGATAGAACGAATTTCACCTTTGTTTCTAATGAAATTGCAAAACTGCACATGAAACTATAAACAATATCCACACATAGCCTTCGGTGGACTTTGGCGGCAAATAAGACGAAGTTATACTTCCGGTAATTAAATAACACCTGGAATTATAAATTCATTTTTTTCCCATAGCATGATAATAACGAGAAAAATGTAAATAAAAAGGAACAATTTTTTCTAAACATTTTTCATGAGATCTTCACCTTCTTTATTTTTTTTTTTACTCATCAATATGATCCTTCTTGTGAATATTTTTTTACATTTCCTGTATCTTTATCTTGCAAGTATAAGTATATGAAGTACATGAAAACAGCAGTTACAAAAGTAAAGAATAAATGATATATTTATGAAAATGTATTTATTTCATGGATCATATGTACATTCATGTTTTATATATAACCAAATTTCTTTGCTACATCTTTTTTTTAAGAATATCTTTTCATGAAAGATGTCTTATATTGGGTATTATAGAATACTCTAGAAATCAACCAATCCTGGATCATTTTTGTCGTACGTAGTAGAGCGTTGAAGGTTTACATTGGCTACTCAATATCAATTGATAGAACAATCTTAAAATCTCATTACGTTTGTATTACAAATTTTATTCACGCAATTAATTTAATCATTCGAATATATTAACAGAAATGTTGATGAAAAAATAATTATACTAAGAGGAAGATCGTAAGAGCTTTTAAAACTTTATTTACAAAATTCGTAATACATACATATAATAATACACGAGAGATAATATAATATATCTAATAACTTATTTACAAAAATTTGTTTTTCTGCCAACAGGTCATAAAATGGTATATGCGTGTTATTTAATTATACACGATTTCTCTTAATACCTGATATCGATAAGAAGAATGTTAAATCATTTCTTCGTTTTTGTACTCATCTACAATATTTATCCATGATCTGACTAATTCTTTTTTCATGATCGTTCTCTTTGTTTCTTCCTAGACCCATCTTCTTAATAATCTTCTTTTTAATTCCAATCAAATTTCATCAAACATATAAATAAACATTTTGACAAATATTCGATATGGTTATGTTTGAAGAATAGTTAAATCGTTAAATTTACGATATAAACATGCATTGTTTTTTCTCAAACAATACTACCGAATAAATGAGACAATATTTTCATATTAAATACGAAATGTTGGGCCGAGAGAAATTATTTGTTCGTAACTCGTTTATAATTCGTCCAATTTTCAGGAAGCTTATATTTTGTAGCACCTTTGTCTGAGGTAGTAGATGAATGCTAGTTGAAAAATTATTTAGATAAGTACTAGAAAAATTCTCATTCAGCATGCATCTACATAACCAAAGTGTAATTTAAGCTTCCTCCTGTGCAAGAATTCCATAGAACGAAACAAGGATTATTATCCTACGTAAGGGAAAGGAGGGTAACCAACTGGTGGAGGATAATAACCAGGAAAAGCTGGAATGGTTGGTTGTAGAGGTATGGTACTCGTCACGTATGTCGTAAGTTCTGTCGGTACTACTTTAGTAGAGAACAATGTGGTGTATGCTGTTTTTGCTCCGAATGTTAGTTTGAGCACTCTTGAGTCCGAAACGGTCACTAAAGTTTGCGTGACGAGTGGTGCGCTTGTGACTGTAAATTGGGGTTGTTGTTGTGGGAAAAGTGGTACCTGAGGTATTGGAGGTGGAAGAACAGGCGGAATGGTAGATGTCGAGTATTCGTAGGATGTCCTTGGTACGGTAGCTACCGGCCTGGATAAGGTCGAATAATGCGTATTCCCGTTATTAACTATCGGTATTACGTGAGATTCGTAAACGGTTTCAAGTACTACGATGGGTCTCGAAGTCGTGATTACTTGCTGTTGAGGTTGCCCGAAATATTTGAGCAAAGCAAGTTGCTGCGCTTGCTCGAGAGAAAGTTGTGGTTCGGCTGAACTGGTAGTAGGCGTGTCTGATTTTACCTTTGTAGGTGTCACCGACCTAAAGAGATCTAATTCGGAATACACATCGCTACTAGGTGCTACGATTCTTTTAGGGATATCTTCATCGTCTCTGTCCTCGTCACCGAAGTCTAATTCCAAATGAAGCTCGCTTCCAGCCTCCTCCAGTTTCGAATTGAATTCATTCAATGTTTTACTAGGAATAAATTGATAAATTTCCATTGGTGGTAGAGTTTTCGTAGCAGTGACCGATCGAGCTATATTGTAGGTCTGAACGAGAGTCAACCTTGTAGTATTGCCATCGTGTATCACCGGTAACAAATGAGTTTTCAAGAGAGTTTGAGTAGTCGAAAATGTTTCCGTAAGCGTTTCTAAGGGTGGTGTTACTTGACCAGGATCTAAAGATATCGCTGGAAGAGTAGCTACGGAAGAATCAAGCGGTAGACTCGTTTCGTAAGCCGCTCCTGTATTTGCCAAGATGTTCTCAGTCAGAGGTTCCGTCATTGGCAAAGTACTCGTAGGTTCAGGTACTGCAAACGACTTCTTCATTGTAGACGTAACCGTTATGTAACGTGTGTTTCGTAAAGTTCCCACCTAAAAGAAAAGAATATGATTTTAATGATATTTTGTATATCATGTCACATAATTAAATCATCATTTGTTTTTAATTAAATCGAGTTTACCTGGAACGTATAAGGAGATTTAATCGTAGCAATTTCAAAATAAACGTCATTGAGATTAGCGGCAGTTGAAATCTCAACATTAAGAGTTTCTATCGGTAAAGTTTGATCCGCCTGTATCTGATCCTGTACACTAACGTTAGGTACATCTTCCGATTCGCTTGGATCGAGTTCTTCGTTGGATAATGACGTTTCTGGAGTTTTCCGTTGACCATTAGAAGTTATAGCTGTAGTTGTCGTTGTAACAACTCCAACAGAAGTACTACTACTAGCTTTATCATCGCCTGGCGTTGATGCTTGTTCAGTTATAATCGTTTCGGTCGATACACGTAAATCATCCTCATCGACTTGCTTGCGAATCGCGATTCTTGGTTTAGGAGTAGTTTTATATGACCATCGACCCTGAGTTCTTGGAAGTTTCAATTTAGGTAAGGGACTAGTTGACGTTATCTGTTGCTGTTGCTGTGGCTGTTGATTCTTTTGTTTATTGGTTTGCCTCGAGGAGGAATTTGCCTGATTGCTTGGTCTGAAGCTGGTACGACGACGGGTTGTTTGTGGTTCCTGTGTCGTGGTTGATGACTTCCCTTCGTTCTGAACACGATTTCTATAATATAAAATAAACGTGCTCAAGAGAAAGGTCTTGAGTTTCCCAATGATTGGAAAGATCTACGTAACGTGACATTTACAAAATAAATTTTATTATTCTCTAACGATCAATCGTATAATTTATTTATATACTTGTAATTTGGTCGTGCCGTGGTAGCGCGTTGTTTTGTAGATGTTCTCGGTTGAACCTCAGCATTATCATAATCTTCTGAAGTTTTACTACGATATTTCGGACGGTTAGCGTTGGCACTCGAATGTCTTCGAGTTGTTCGTACGGAAGAACCTGTTATAAAAAAAAAAAAAAAATGCATTTTATAGTTTTTCAACTCGTCCAAGGCAAGTTAGTAATTCTATCATTTATTTATACGTTTGTAATGGAGACAAACAACCTGCCGGTGCACTGAATAGAATTTCCAATGGCAAGGATGATTCTTCTTGTTGACTTGTCGGCGTAGGCTCCAACTGTGGCTTTAACTTTCCATGTTGTGGACCAATCGTCTTTAATATTCTGAGAGTATTCGATGGTCGTATTTTGCCCTCCAAATTCGAGGATGTCCCGACGATAATACGCGAGGAACTTTGTAAAACTTGCGCGTACTTTCCATTGATGTACGTGCCAATTACACTTGTCTCATGAACCGTCGTTAATCCGTCTTTAACAATCGTACCACCGAGCTTAGTTACCAGCCCAGTTGGATTTTCTTTTTCCCTTCGTGCCGCAGATCTTGGTTTCGAAGCGATTTTACTCGAAGGTTTCAGATTTATCAACTAAAATGTGTGATATCATATATACATACATATATAATAACTCAAAAGATTAATTATCAGAGAAAAGCAAATGGTAGAAATATGCTAATGAAGTAGAGGTATATACCTTGTACGTTTCATCGATGACTTCAGTTGGCTGTTTTGATAAATAGTCGTATTCAGGTTCAGCAAGATTATTTTTTACTCCTAGAATCTCCTCCTTTGATTGGACTTGAACGACGGAAGAAGTAACAGGATTTACCGTAGTGGCTTTTACAGGAGTATGCGAGCTCTACGATGTAATATTATTTTATGTTTTTAATATTTCACATTAAGTTTCATTAAAATTGATTCGCTTACCACGTCACTTTTGATTATTTGTTTTTGTTTATCTTCGGATGAACTGATAATATTTTGCTGGACCACAGAATTGACTACAACTTTCGAGCTTTTCTGTGCTTGCTTTTTAGTTTCTCCTTGATTATTTGGCTTATGGGTTTTACTTGGTTGAATATCTGGAATAGGTTTTTTCTCGGCAGGTTTTGTTTGTATCGCTGGTCCAGTACTTTTCGTTTTTTCTCCCTCTACAAAGATCCATGATTGCAACAATAATGTCAAAGTTATGATAACTAATATAGCTAATTTACTATCGTAGTATTAACCTGGTGGAGAACTTTGAGGGCTGAATACCATAACTGTATTTCCAATCGTTGTTGTAAAATCCAAGAATCCATAAACTGTCTGTGTCGTAAAATCATTCTTTACAGCTGCAGGATCCACCGAATTAACGCTATAAATTTGTCCTGAATAGACAAAAACTAAAAACGAACGAACAATCTATGTATAAATATTTTTACATAATTTATATTAGTAAGCTGATGAAATTTTTTAGAATGAAATAACATATATATATATATATATATATATATATATATATATATATGTGTGTGTGTGTGTGATTATCATCTTAATATAAATTGATATAAAAAAAATCTTGTCTTAATAAAAAATACTTCAAAATGAAGACTTTTATCTACTGGAATTTTCTTTTTATTTTTCTTACGATAAATTACTTGTAATTTATAGAAAGAAATCTTTCGAACATTTGCATTTATTGGAATAAGTAAATTTCTTTTCTTATTTTAAATTAAATTTCGGATTGAATTATAAAATATTTATAACAAAAGTTGTTACAATTAATAAATTTTAACACGTTGTATATATAAATGTTATAAGAAAAATTGTAACGATTAACAAATGTTTATAAGAAAAAAAAAGTATATTAATTATAGTTACCATAAGTGAAAACTGTGAATATTAGATGCCTCAGTTTCATTGTTTTTTTTCGTTTTTGTTTACGTCATCCGTCTAAATATATTAATCGGCTAATCTAAAACATAAAATATTATTATCTAAAAAAAATAAGTCTACTGTCATTAAAATTTGCTAAAGAATGAAATTTATCTTTGAAATTCGAAAAAAAGGATTTCTCTGTTTCGTCGACTTCCTTGACCTTGAAAGTCGACGAAAATGACCGTATAACGGTGGCGATGGAATTTCATTTCTCATTGCTATTCAAATTTATCCTCGAGAGATAGCTCACTTTATAGATAGCGATTAATATTCAAGCACGATTGAATGTAACGTGATACGAATTACGTTGACTATTATTATTGAGTCTAAAAATGCTATGGTTTAGCAGCTTCTTAATCGTCATTCATTAATCTAACACAAATCTAATTATGATAGTTTATCTGGTATAATTAGTTTTGGTCGACGTAATTTACAAATTTATAAAAAATATTTCCTTGTAGATTCTTGTAGATTCTCATGGGTCTTTTAGAAAGCTGGAGAAATCACACGTGCGATCAAAGACAGTTGGATCACGGTAGATGTTAGTTCTTAGAGATCTAGAGACTTCCCATGAATATACTAAAAATATACCGATTATTACGAACGAAGTTCATTGACACCAGGAACGAATAGATTTCGAAGATTCCACGATATAACTTCGAAATACTAGAAAACCCTGAACTTAAAGCCATAATCCATAATTATACAGGAGTATTGCTTCATTCATTCCGGCTGTTCGAGTTTTGCCGAAGTCACGTGCAGAACGGATTGTCGCGTGCACGCGGAGACCACAAGGCAAAGTGAAAAGTAGCGAGATACATATTTAAATTAATGTTGTCGAGTTTAGATCGGACATTCGCGATAGTTCTTATCTAGATAAAATAATGATAATAATAATAATTCCTTTTAAATTGTATAATCAGGTATGTGCAATATTTTTTAATTATCTATTATATTTTTTAATTAATTAAACATATATGCAATATTATTTGCAATATTACTGATTATATAAAAAGCAGATACGACGTTGATCCGTAAATGTATATCGTTAAAGGATTACAACATTTAGTATTAAAACAAGATTATGATAATGTGTTTCCGCTTTAATATTTACTTAATAACTAACATAATATTTGTTTCCTAAGTATTTCTAAAAGAACATTAAAAATTATGTGTTAAAATGTCAATTAAATTAAATAGTATAATAATAACACTATTGTTACAAATATACTAATATATAATCGCATCGTGAAATTATCGAAGCAAGATAATAATAGATTAAATCGTTTATCAAGTTTTGTATGGAAATGATCGTGCGAATGATGTGTAGAAAAATTTTTATTGAAACTTTTTATCCACGCATATTACCGGGTCATGTGAATCCCATAACACAATTATCATCGCACAATTATCATCGCGCAAATACCATCGCGCAAGCATCGTCGCGCAATACTGAGGTTGCACCGGTAGGTATACATACGTACCTATGTATATCCCACGAAAGGCGAGACTACTCGTGAGAAAAAGCACGATAATACGTACATATCTATGTATATACGATGAAAACGTCAGAAACATGTTCGCTCTTACACGAGAGCGATAGGAATTTCTGCATATATGTATACGTTCTTGATCTCTGACTATACAGGATCATTCATTCAGGATCTATCGATGAAGAACGATTAATAGAGAAATATGAGAAAATGTAACAGTAAGTTAAAATGCAAATTATGTATTTATATAATATTTCTAACAAATTCACTTGATATTTACGATCATCCTCGTATTACGATTACGATCTATATAACCGGATATAAAACATCTATTTGAAAAAATGTAAGAATCAAGTGCATTAACGAAAGACGTCCTTGTTATCAGGATAACTGGATTGCTTCGAAGAAATGCCGTTTGGCGAACTTGCCAAACTGGATGAACCATCAGTATATGAAACTACACGTAATTATATTTATTATCATTAAAACGACTTTGAATTTATTGAAGCGTAACTTAACAAGGTAATGTACCAACTTCCTATCACGTTAGGATCACATTCCTTGAAAGCAAAGTTGAGAGTCGTTTGATCGTATCTTTCAATATGGTATAGGAAAGAGACACAATACACGCAAAAGTGCACTAAATACTTTTCTACGATCATGGTGTATAAAAGTATTGCAGTAGAGGGCCAGTGAACGTAACTTCGCACGGTCGAACGCACGATATCTCTCTGTAAAACGGGATTGCCATCGTGGAATCGGTATCTTGTCTGCCGGTTTCCTTGCTGTATTTACCGGTACGAATGTTGGATGCGAATGCGCGCACGTGACGAACTCCAAGAGTGCTATAGGAGAGCGAACGTTCGTTAGGAATGTTGATTTAGCAATCGCGATAGTTATAGACCACCAAATGGACTTGCTCTAAGTATTGGAAGTTAAAACGGTAATGGAAAACTCGTTGGTGCAGAAAGAAACGAATATAGGTAATTCTTTTTTTTATTTTAATTTCTTCCTTTACTTTTACCGGAAATAAAATGGTAACACGTAGGTGTCCTTTCAAGTATCCTGCTAGTAACAACAATTAACTAGGAAAATCCAAATTTTATTCTTTGCAATTAAAGAAAATACAGTTTAAGAATAATATGGTTAATATTACGATATCCGAATAAGAAGTAGATGCGTGTTTATGTGAAAAAGGGATTAATTAACTTTAAGAAAGTGACCAGATATGAAGAAAAAAAAAATTTGGATACCATAAGTTTCATAATAGCGACTTCATTTACGTAGAAAAATGCTCGGTTTCTCCTCGTTGCGTAGCTCGCAACGGGCTCACCGACTGTGTAATATAAAACGGACTAAGTCGATGGCTTAATCGTAATGATGAACAAGCTGAACTACAGTCTAGGATTGGTGGAAACTGATGTGTATATTGTGAGTCTCTATGTATACCTATATGTTTACATATATATACATAGGCGTCAATGCAAGGAGATGCACTTTCCCTTGGATTTTATCGGCCGTTCTGCTACACGGATGTGAGATCCTAATCTTGAGTAGACTTCAAATTCTACAATGACTCAAAAAGTATGTTTACTTCCTAGTAGAATTAAATAGTCGGAAATGTATTAGTTGGTCTTTGTTGTAGAACATTAGCAAGATAGGTAAAATCGTGTAACAACGAGCCAGTTAAATACTTTCCTATCAAAGCTCTTACAAAATACGATAGATCTCAACGCGAGACAGCAAAGAGATCGTGGATCGTGACCACCTGTAAAAGGGGGAATTTAGTGGTTACTAACAAGACAATACTCCTTATATAATGACTACTTGAATATTTGTGCGTGATACACTAAGCATTAAGAAAAAAGTATGAGAATAGAAAGCTGTGTGAATGAAGAGTACAATTGGTAGACGAGCGATTCCTGTAACGTGGCAGAAGATACAAATAATTAAATATCATATATGCGTATAATATCAATGAACGAGCCAATAACCGAATTAGTTATTCTAATGTTCACTATTGATAGAATGAATAATAGTTTATAGATAAAATACATTCTTGTAAAGATATATCTTAATAGTATATATCTTTCGTCACGTCGATTTAGTATATCTGCATAAATTACGAATACATTTACAGAATTACCTATGGCCTTGTTCAAATAGTTATTAGAGGCTCGAAGAGATACATGAATATATATTTTATATATCCGGTTTCAGATGATACGGTGGATTATAGAGAGTCGACTCTCGACGTGGTAAATGTGGATGATTCACTTTCTCTGATACAGTTAGAGGATTGAAATTACACACCTTACAAGCTGGAAAGGAGGATGCAAAACTGTATGATTTTATTTACTTTCCTGATCGCTATTGATTTTTTTTTAATAAAAAAAAAAAAAAAATGATGTATCATACTTCAACTTCAGGCGAGAGAAAAAGATGATGGAGAAAAGGGGACGGAACTATTTAAAAAAAACTAACTAAACTTTAAAGGATCCTTTCAAGTTCTAAGGATCACATGGGTAGCCAAACTCGATATTCTCCAAGGCTCGCAAGAAAAAAGAAACAAAAAAAAAAGAACGATGGCCGATAATGAAACTAAGTTTCTTTTTATTCATCCAGACTACCACTCCTCTCTCAGGGTCGACAGCTTTTCGAGTGTGAAAGTAATGTGCATCGCTTGCTTCTCCTTTATCGGAAAATTTCCGCATATTCTGGATACGTTACCGGTTCAGACAAGAAGATTTAATAGTAGTCCATTGAACCTGATTATATTAAAAAATTCTTTAAAATATTTGTTTCGTCTCACGATACTAACGCAATTATAATGGCGAAATTTATAAACGTTATTCAGTTCAACCCATTCGTTGCTAAATCTCTTTGTCCTTGAAGACTTATCAATCTTGGAACATCAATAATGAATAACACAATAATTGATCATACATATTTTGGGACATAGAAATCTATATTCTTTATTCTTTTAAATCTACTATTATTGTACTACTTTCATATCAATAAAAATGCTAATTCAAAAAGAACTTTCCAACGACTCAAAAACATTTCATTACGATAAGAGACCGCAAGAGATTTATTCGTTACGTTTTTGTTTCGAAAAGAAACTTAACCGAATCATCGAATATGATTGCAACAAAACGTCACTTTCATAAGATCCTTTCGTTCGCACGTTATTCTCGGTCACGTGCATAACCGATCACTATTTAAGAGACGTGAGTTAGGTGTGTCGCATATAAGGTACACCACCACCCCCTTTCTTTCAGAGTAGCCAAGAAAAAATGTACGTCATTGAATATGAAATGTTTAGGCGAGAGATTTCTTTTCTACGTATTTTACGTGCTTAGAATATTTCATGTCTTTTACTATTGTTTTGTAACAAGTATGAATTGAAAATGTAAAAGAGGTTAATCATCAATGATCTACGTAGGTGATATACGATTACTTTATGTTAAAAGAGAAAGAAGAAGACGTGTTCTCAAATCTCTGCATAACAAAACTGGGTTAGTGGGACGAAAATAGGGCCCAAAAGCAACTACGATTCGAACGATGCGTCTGGACCACGCGAAAGTTGCTTCCTTTGAAAAGACTTTCTTCTTCGACGATTCTGAAGTAACAGAGACTTGACATTAAGCGCAATCATGATTAAAGATTCTAAACGTATTCAAGATTTTGATTGAATACTAACAAGTTCAATCCTTTAGCCTTATAAAGCATTCTGGTGATTTTTCGTTTACTGAATTTCTAATTAGAGAACATAGCGTAAAATCTTTCAATGACACATATGATGAAGTATATATAGATATAATTCATTATCATTATTATAAATCATCGAAAATATAGACTATTCTGATACCTTACAGATTTACACATGCAATATACGTAGTATACATAGAAATTATTCTTATTTACATTAGACAAAATGAACAAATATTTTTGATAATGATATATATTTAAAAATAATTTAAGTACAATTTCTTTTATTAATAAATCTTTCAAAGACCATTGACTAAAGAGACATTATAGTAACAAAACTATAAGTTGACATTATAATAACAAAATAAAATTCAAACAGTTTGGCGGGGTAAAAGATGTATAAGAACTTTTGGTAAATAAAGATCAGATTGAATCTAATGTGTACATACCCAACGTTGCTGGTGTACGATCTCAGGGTGGTAGCGTGAGACGAATTCAAGTCGAAGTAAACTCACAAAGATAATTCGATGTTGTCGCGATTCACAGCACTCGACATTCTTTAGAGCTTGCCTTGGAGTGACTGGATGGTAAGGCGGTTTCCCTCTCTTCACTCGCCGCCGGCTTCTTTACATTCTACTCCAGCCCCGATCATGGCTTTCACTTCATGCAGCTAAGAAACGGCGAACGGTGATCGTACGACAACGATTTACAGCGTCTCCGTACTGGTCCAGTCTTCGCAAGAAACGAATAAACATATACAACTTGTTTCACGATACGATTATTGCAATCTTTCAAAGAAATAGATACCAATTTCAATTCAATCCAATCGATTGAGAACGAGAATAAACTTCTTCGATATCTTCAAAGGGTTGCTTTGCTCTTACAGAATCCCTAGTATTTATCAGAATCGTGCGTTTCTGTAATACGAAACAAGATAATCATTAAAGAGTACATAGTCGTTTTGAAAAAGAAAAAAACATAAAAGAATACGATTTACCGATCAACTTTGCTGATTCAGCTTTACCAATAGATCATGCTCAAGTGATTTGGTTTTAGTGAAGATAGGTAATTATAACTCTTCCGTCGTATAACTTTCTCAAACTATATTCCTGGAAAGATTCAACAGAGATAAAGCATCTCATAATTGTACAATTTGTACCAATGACTGACTCCTCTAATAATGAATTGTTTTGAAAAATTAGGCACCTATTTGTCCAGGATTAAGACAATACGAAGATAAAGATCAATCATTAGGATCAAATTTCATTAAAATAATAAGTCTTACATGATTTTACTATAGGTATTATGTTATGATTGAAATTTATATTTTTGATTTGACGACGAAAAGTAATCTTAAAAGTAATCTTGTTAAAATAAAATCGGAAGGGAACTAACTATTCGTATCTTTATCATCATTTCGTAATTTCACTTTTACTAGTTCTCATTTAATCAGTCTATTGCGCTGAATAAGGAGATTGAAGGAGTACTGGTAAAAGTGAAAATACAAGGAGCGACAAGAGTTAGCAGAAAGTGTGGAGAAAGAAAAAGAGAAAGAGAGAGTTGGAGGAGATGAAGGAAACAGAGAAACCAAAATGAAGATAAGAAAAGGAAAAGAAAATACGAAATCTTACGAATATATAAATAAATATAAATACCATTCTAATTAATTAAGTTTCTATCGAATTCATCTTTTTTTCATTTTATTTTTATTTATTTATTTATTTATTTATTTTTTTTTATGGTTTTTACTTATTATCCATAACCATTAATACTGTATTTACGTATGGTAAATATATGTATATATATATATATATGACACACACACACACACAGACACACATGTATATGTATGTATATACATATATTCAAAGTATCATATTGCGGCCATGACAGTAATTACATAGCTTGTCTTCGTTCGTATCAATTGTTTCCCTGCGCGCAAATTGGTTTACCATATCTAGGCATGATTGTAAGTAGAAAGATGAGATTCTATCTAGCACGATATTCCTCCTCTTGCGCTTTGTTCCTGAAAGTACTGTTATTTCGTAAGTCGTAACTTGTCTTGAAATGTGTAAATCCTTGAATACAAGTACATTGTAGATCTATGCTGAAAATTCTTACTGTAACTTTTATATATATATATATATATATATATATATATATATATATATATATATAAGTTTTTTATATGTATAATTTTTAAATCAAGAATCTATTAATATATAGACCATCAATTTTTTATCAATATTTTTTTATGTATAGTATCATTGTTGATGATTATCGATTTAATACGTCATTATTCGCAATAACGTTTTCCTTACTTTCATATTTTATAGACTAACATTACTTTCTTTTGTACCCTTGTAGTGTATTATGTCTTTTAAGAGAATAACGAATCTTCTCACAAATTAATATCTTTTATTAAACGGCCTCTTATGAAACTCTTTTTTTGGCCGATTAAAAATAAATAAATCAAATAATGACTTCATTGCTGACGGCGTGGATGAATAGATATACATACATATACACACATACATATACACGTATACACGTATACATCGACACAATAAGCATTTCCAACGATCATATTTAAAAAAAAACTACATTTGAACAGGTCCTTCCTATCAATTCTTTTGATTACCTCACCTCTATATAAAGTATCTAAAATTGTCACTAAGATGTATAAATATACATAGATTATCTATTATTAATTACAATAAAGAGAATGATTGTGTGAAACATAATTTCAGTGAATATATAAAATAAAATTTATATAGATACAGAAAAAAAATCTACTTTTATATCTTCTTACCTATTCTATAAATATTAATCGTCTTGATTTGTGTATTTTATATAAAAATTCGTAATATTTTTTTATTTATCCTAAAAATGAGTTAAACATTTTAAGACAAAAAAGATTCGTTAAAAAAAAGGATTGATTATTCGTTATTTTCGATCCCGCCATTTCGATCGTTGACTTTACAAGACGGTAGACTACGTGTTTCGAATTCGCACAAAATTCACTTATAGATGGCATTATACGTAGAAAGAATTTAACTCGACCAATAAACGCGAAGTATACAAAGCAAGAAAATAGTTCATATTTTAAATGTTATTTTACATTCATTGTTGCATGTATATGCATGATTTCAGTAATTTATGTTCATCGAATAAAAATACAAAATATTGTATACTTTATTTATCTTATCATACTGTTCTAGATTCTTTTATGTGTACATATATATATATTTTAGCTTAGAAGATCCGTATATAGGGAAATTTTACACACTCGTCTATGCAACCGAAAAAGTATATTATGCTCATTTTCTACATTACAAAAATTCGGATTAACAAAGATGTTATTTCGGGATTTGTAAACGTTTGCGTCCAAAATGAATAATCAAACGGACGATAACAGTTCGGAGAGTGAAAACGAGTTTTTTGTTTCTCCAAATGAAATTGATTTGGACTCGAGTTTTTTTGAAAAGAAGGAGAAAAAAAGTTGCGTAACATTACGCAAAGCCAGAACTTATGAAAATTCTGATGATAGTGATGAATTTAACAATGTCAATGATAGCAATTCTGTTGAATTATTTAGTCAGGTATTAAAAAATTTGGAAAACACCCAAGCAATCTGTTCGCAGAATGAAAATGCTGAAAAGCTCGAGACTGTAACTGATGCGTTAACAAAGCAAAACAAATCAAAGGTAGTACATGCTGAGAAAGAAAAAATTCATCTTTCTCAACATGTACATGAACTTTTATTCGAAGGAGAAGGGAAAACGTTTGAATCCGATGGTAATGAAAACTACAGTGAAGATGAAAACCCAAATGAAGCATCAAGTTCTACCAATTATACTACTCCAAAAGAAGGAGTTAAAATAACATTGCCTGGTACTGGTATAATATTAAAAAAAAAGAGACATGGGCCAGACTTAAACACTATTATTGAAAACCGAATTAATCAAAGGTTGAGGGCTAATCAAATATTGATACACAAAGTAGGAATCCTTTGTTGGCTTGCACATGGATTTCATGTGAATAAAGTGATAAATGATGCAGAAATAATGTCCGCATCATTGTCACTAATTCCAGTAGAAAATATGCCAAAAAATAGATCAGATCTAAAGTATCTAGAAAAATTTGTTGTATGGTTTAAAAAAAAATTTGTATATAAGAACAAAGAAGAAAAAGAAGAAAGTATAACAAAAGAAATGTTCTTAAAAAGATTGCAAGAAAAAGAAGTTTTAAATTATAAAGAATTAGTATTCTTATGCATAGCATTGTTGAGGGCAATGGGATTAAATTGTCGTTTGATTATATCTCTTCATCCTCCAGCTTTAAAATTGCAACGGAATCAATTATTTAAAGTCAATCCAAAAGAAGAAAAAGATAAAGAAAAGAAGAAATCCGATAAACCTACGAAAAAAGAAGAGAAAGATAAAAAGGAGAAAAAGACATCTACACAGCATAAAGTTGTCCTAAAGAATAATGAGACTGCCAGGAAAAATGCTCAATTGGATGCAAGAAAAAGAGCTGCAGAAATTTTAAATGAAAGATCAACACGGAGCAAAAGTGCAAAAAATAAAAAAACAAATACTTCTAATGAAACTATAGATACAAATAATATAAAAGAGACAAAAAATTCTAATAGTAAACAAAACAAAACACAAAAATCAATAAACACTGATAAAACAATAAGCAATACTGTATCCAAGCAATTAAAACTACGAAAGCAAATGAAAACCTCAAGTGAAAATAATTCTTTAGAATCTACATCAAAAAGAAAAGAGAATGTTACTACATGCTCATCAAGTAACAGACAAAAGAACAAAACTGTAGAAGAAGATTCTCTTGAGGAACTAGATGATAGTTCTGAAAATAATGAATCTGAAGAAGAGTTACCTCGTTTAAAAAAACGGAATATTTCCAAAACTAAGAATAATGTAAAATTAATAGCAAAGAAACAAAAAAAAATTAATAAATTGTTATCCTCAGATGATGAAGTAAATGATCTTAACAATACTAAGAACTATAAAAACTTTTGGCTTGAAATATATTTGGAGTCAGAAGAAAATTGGATTAGTGTAAATATAATGGATGAAAAAGTACATTGTGTGGAAGAGTTATATGTGAGTAGATATATAAGTATACTTATACTTTATAATACATTATTTATACATGTACAAACAATATTATACAATTAATAATGATAAATTATTTTAACTAAGAAAGCAGCTAGCAGTCCTGTATTATATGTTATTGCTTGGAATATTGATGGAACATTAAAAGATGTTACAAGACGTTATTGTCCTCATTGGCTTACTGTTACACGTAAACAACGCATTGATGAAGATTGGTTCAGTGATACATTGCGGTTTTGGAAAGAGAAAAAATCAACAATATCAACAGCAGAGGATAAATTATTAGCACAGAAGTATATATTTTTATTTCAAGCATATTGATGATGTACTATAAAATGCAATGAATTATTATTCTTTTCTTTTATAGGGAATTAGAACAACCTTTACCTAAAACAATTGGCGAATGTAAAAACCATCCTCTCTATGTACTTACCAGACATTTACTTAAATACGAAGCCTTGTATCCTCCTGACTGTGTGCCATTAGGTTATTTACAGAATGGCGAAGCAATTTATTCTCGCCATTGTCTACATGTACTTTCCTCTAGGGAAACATGGATAAAAAAGGCTCGAGTAGTTAAACCTAATCAAGAACCTTATAAAATCGTAAAAGCTCTTCCGAAATATGATAAGGTACATTCATTAAAAATAAAAAAACTATAAATTAAAACAGAATATGGACTCATACAGAATGAGATCATGTATATAGCTTTCAGGAGTAAAATTAGTAGATAGAGCTTTAGAATTATTTGGTGAATGGCAAACTACTGAGTACATTCCACCAGAAGCCAAAGATGGAATTGTTCCTCGAAATGAATATGGAAATGTAGATCTATTTAAAAAATCGATGCTTCCAAAAGGAACTGTATATATAGATCGTAAGTAGTTATTATTATTAAAATAATATTTAAAGGTATGATGGCATTAAAATAATAAATAAATTTTTATAGTTCCAGGATTAAATCGAATTGCACGTAAATTGAATATTGATTGTGCATCTGCAGTTATTGGTTTTAAATTTGGATCTATGGGAGCTGTGCCAGCTTTCGAAGGTTTTGTAGTTTGCACAGAATATGAAGATATTTTGAGAGAAGCATGGGAGACCGAACAAATTGAAGCAGCGAAACGTGCTCGTGAAAAACGTTATAAAAGAATTTATGGGAATTGGAAAAGATTGATTGATGGTATGCGCATTAAAGAAAAATTAGCTGGAAAATATAAATTTGAAAGTGAAAAAAAATCTCTAACAATGATTAAACGTACAAAGCAAAAAGCAACCGATGTAAAACGTCAGAAAATGGAAGATTTTTCATAATTATAATATAAGCAACTCTTACACTAATATTATATCATAAAAATTTTCTCAAATTTCTTAAATTGTATCATTTCTTTCTTTTCTTTTATGAAAGAATTGTATACAATATAAGAAGTTCCATATTTATATTTTTATATATATAATTAATAGCACTGATATACAAGAAATTTTATTTGTAAAATAATATACTCCATTAATCTTTAAAATTCTCCGATATTACAATATTTCATTGTAAAGAGATTTTTTTGTTTTATAGAATAAAATATAATAGTGAAAATTAGAATGTAAATAAATCGCACGAATAATTGTTCATCAGCATATTTATCTCTGTTCATAATTTTACTATGAAAATAATATTAATAAACAATCACATTTATATTAACAAAAAAATTTAAAAGATACTGCAATCGATCAATAATATAATTCATTGTAAAGACCATACGATAACCCATATAGAATTTATTTCGTTCGTATAAGTTATTTTTTTCTTTTCGAAATATTAAAAATTTACTTAGAAAAATATCCCCCTCTGGTGGAGTTTTCTGTCGACAGACGACAACTCTGCCATCTGGTAGTAACATATACTAAATAAATATTATTTTATCAATGATTTATCTAAAGTATATTTGATCTATGCTATAAAACTTTAGAAATTTAACATATATTATGGTACATATATTATGTCTGTATTGTCTCATGTCATCTTTTGCATCTAAGATTGAAATCTATAATTATGATCCACAATAAACAGACACATCAATTATACAATGCAACACTATTAAAATTGAGAAAAATGAAATAAATGAATAAAAGAAACACTGAAAAATTTGTGTTTCGATGTTTAACCAAAACTGACCTTCCTTTTCTAAATCGACATCATTTTAAATGTCAGTCATGGAAAGTAAAAGTTGCAACAATTTTGTAAGCTATGTGGGAATCGAAGAACTTGAAATGCAGGTATTTTACTACATAAAAAAAATTAAACAATTTATATAGTTCATATTATGATTTAGCCATATTTTTTTGTACATATTTTTTTTATACAATATCTAATTGTCACGCAAAAAATAAATATATATACGTACCATGATTGCATATTAATTATGGAATTAACATATCTTTGTATGTTTATCTTTTAATTTTGACTTTCAAACATCTGGAACATATAATTTAAAATCTAATGAAGTGTAAAAAATCGTTTAACATTAACTATAATATTTATTTAATATGATCAGTAATATGAAAAAAAAAATTTATCATTTATTTCATATCTGTGCAGCAAATAGATTCTAGTCAACGTAATTCATTGATTGAAAACAATTTAAAACTCTTGCGGGGAGAAGTTCTCGTTGCTAAAGCACAAAATGTTTTAATGTTTTTACCGGTTGGTGATTTAAAACAAGGAACTTCTGGCATACTTTCTGTTACTAATTTCAAGCTCTCTTTTATTACAACTGATGATTCAAATGGAGAGGTAACTTTGTTATATTTTTTTATTTCTTAAATCAAAATATTTGTATTTAAAAAATATACATGTATGTATAACCAATATCTAAATTTATAGGATAATAATCATCAACAAAATCATTTATATGGGTATACAGATACATGCCTGACAAATATTGATGAAATTTACTTAATAGTAGGTGATAAAAAGAAAAAACTTCTTCCAGGAAATTTAGTACCGTCCAAAGTAAAAGCAATATTTATTACTTGTAAGGTAAATATTTAATGCAATCTTTTGAAACAACAGCAAATTAATATTAAAAATTTAAACACGAAAGATTAAATTTTATAATTATAATTATGATGCAGTATGGATTATTTTTATTAAAATTTCTTTAGCCTTGGTTAATACTTACTGAAAATATATACTGTGTCTTTTAGAATTTGAGGACATGGTCATTTTCCTTTAAATTTTCACCTCTTGGGCATGGAAAAAATATCTTAAATGCCTTGTTACATCATGCATTTCCTAGCAGGCATCATTTATTGTTTGCCTATGATTACACGTTAGTATTAGTATTTATCATAGTCTTCTACTTACATAATTTACAATAAACTATAATAATTTATAATAAACAATTTCATATTTTAGTGAACCATATTACAGTAGTCTTGATAAAGGTATCAGATTATTTAGAAATATATCTGATTGGCAAAATGAATTTGAACGTATATTAAGTAGCGAGAAAGCAAGTCAAGGATGGAGATTGTCAACTGTTAATATAAAATTTCAGTTATGTTCCAGGTTGGTTAATATTAATTACTTAGTTAATATTAAAAAGTAATGTATTTTACAGAGTATAATTATTTACAGTTTGCCACAATATATCATTGTACCAGCATCTTTAACCAATAGTCAGCTAACAGATGCTGCAAAATATTTTCAAGGCAATAGATTACCGGTTTGGGCATGGTCAAATCAACATGGTGCAGCATTAGTAAAAATACCTGAATTATTACCAACAATTACTGAAAGGATACAAGAAAACATAATGTTAGAAAATATCAGAAAAAGCCATCCTCATAAATTGCCACCTATTGTAATTGAACTAAGTAAAGATATTAGTGTGAAATCAATAGCTGTAGGTTTCTCAAAATTTTACAGTTTGTGTTCTCCAGGTTAGCATTATTGAAATTAGCATTATTCAAAGTATAACTTTTTAATAATTTTAAGAAATATAAATGTGATTGGAAAGTATTCATAATTGATCTGGTTTCTTTCAGAAAATATTAGACAACTTTGGATACAAGATAATAATTTCTATTCGTTATTAGAAAGTACAAAATGGCTTAAGTATGTATCATATTGTCTAGAAAAAACAGTTACAGCTTGTGAAAATCTTAATTCAGGATATTCAGTAGTTTTACAAGGTATATATGAATTAAGAGACTAATTATCACTTGTTATTTGCATTTATCATAAGTTTAATTACCAAACAATATAAATCCATATTGTTTTATTAGGAAAAGAAAAATTAATTATTATATATTTTAGAAGGAGAAGCTAGAGATTTGTGTTGTGTTATATCAAGTTTAATACAGTTATTACTTGATCCACATTTTCAAACTATCGTTGGATTTCAATCTCTGATACAAAAAGAATGGGTTGCTAGTGGACATCCTTTTTGCGATCGTTTAGGGCATATGATGAAACCAAATTCTGAAAAGGTATATAAATATTTCTGTATGTCCACTATTATTTTTTAATTTAATTCAATTTGCTAAATATTTTTAGTCTCCATTATTTCTTCTTTTCCTTGACTGTGTTTGGCAACTATGTCAACAATTCCCAGCAGAATTTGAATTTACTGAGACATATTTAACAACATTATGGGATGCAGCTCATGTGTCAATTTTTGACACTTTCATTTTCAATTGTGAAAAAGATCGTACGATGGCAGCTACGGTAATATTTCGTATTTAAAGTGTAGTTAATTATAGTTTCAGCTTTATTTTTGTAAATTATTATTTTATCATTTTTTTAGATTATTATTGAAATTTTAATGTATGGAATAATATTTTCATGATATACTTTTAGGATCCAAATACACCACTTATATTACGTAGTGTTTGGGACTGGAGAGAACAATTTAATGATCAAGATATCTTATTATTTTATAACCCTTTATTTAATGCTTATGGAAAAACTTTAACAGAAAAGACGATCGTGAAACCATTGTACAGTATCTCTAATTTAGAACTTTGGAGCCAGTGTTATTTCCGTTGGATACCCCCGCTCGTTATTCATAATGGTGGTGGAAGTCACATAGATCTTTATACCAGATTACTTCGAAATGATATAAATCAATTAAGACTAAGTATAGATAGGAGTTGTGGATCACCAATTGATAAAATAGGTAGTTATTTACTTCAGATGAATATTGACAGCTTTTATCCATTTAGTAGTAAAAGATCTGGGAATACTGTTAGTACTCCTATCATAAGTAGTACAATACTTACAACTGAAAGTTTATTGGATGCTCAATCCTTGATAACTGTACCTGATTGACTGTTCGCAATGTATATATATCTTACGTATGTAGGTATAAATAGATTTACAGATTTATACCATCCCTTTTATAGTCAATTGTACAGTATCTTGTTAAAACATGTTACAAAATATATCAAAAAGATTTAGAAATAAGTATCTTGAAAATTAATCATAGTTATGTACATAACTTTGTGTAGCTGTTTTTATAGAAACAATCGTAAAAATATCAATTTTTTTAGTAATATAAAAAAAATGTAATGAAACATAATATATAAACACTGAATAATTTCTATTTTTTTTTTTATTTATTTAATTTCTTTACCTACTAATTTATTTAATTTCATCATAAAGGGATAGTTTCGAATTGAAATCATTACGTTGTATAGCATACTTTATTTAATCAAAGAACAATAGATTCAGTCATAAAGATTACAAAATTTTTAAATATAAACTTATGATATAATATTACAAGAATTTTTTAATTCAGATCAAAGATAAGTAGAGTTCGTATTTGCAATAGATATTCAATTATATTGAATAATATCCAATATAAAATAAATGTTATTGTTATCAGAAAATAACATTCATTTTTTTAATACATCGTGCATAGACAGGCTTTTGAAACTTTGTATAAGTGACAAAATGCAATAGATGTTTAATCCTAGTTATATAACTTATTTTATTTGGTTTAAATTTTATATCTTTTGTTACTATTATATGTATAATATAGTTTTATAAAAGATATACAGCCAAAATACACACATATATATATATATATGTTAATATATATATATATATATATATATATATATATATATATATATATATATATATATATATATATATATATGTATAAAGGCATAAATATCTTATTCTTTTATAAGTTCGCAATGTGAGACAACAATTTTAACATGCTGCAAGATTTACTTATATTATATATTTTACTACATTATATTACTTATACAATTGCTACTCAGTGTTACAAAATCACTCAGTAGTTAGACGAACAACATGTTTCATGCACTTACATTCTAATTGAAATTATTTTTAATAAGATATTCTTCTATAAATATATTTACCACATATTATTAGTGGTTTAGATCATGTTTATAAGATTTATTATGTATGTGATATTATTATATATAAAATTGATTTATATCTGATAGAAGTAAATTAGTTATGTACGAATTCGATTTACTGGTAGAAGTAAGCATTTAATGCTGATAAGTAAATTATAATATAATTAAATAAGTTTTCATGTGTTTTGTACTAAGCTCAGCCAACTTCTACCGTCTTCAGATACAGACGATGGAAATCGTATTTGTACCAATCTTACAGCATTTTTTTTCTCTTCCACAATTTCTTTATACTCGGCAGGATTCGGTACAACTGTTTCTCCTTCTTCATTATCATTGTAAGTGTATACTTCTTCTACTTGATCTGTATCTTCATTTTTACATTCTATAGCATCTCTTTCAGAAAAGTTTATCTATAAAAAACAATATTATTATAGACATTTCGAGTTTATCATATATGCATAGTCCGTCATATATGAATTATTATAACATAATATAATATTACCTGTTGATCAACCGTTATTTGATCAACTTCTTCTCCGACGACATTCTCTTCTGCAGGTATGTTCAAAACACTTTCTTCGTTATATATTTGATTCTCATTTTGATGTTGTATAATAACATGGTCTTTCAATTCAGTAACATATAACTCTGTTTCTTCCAGCTAAATATTTTTTCAAATATTAATAACTAAATGACTTTTACAATAAATAAATAAGTATATAAAAAATAAATAATTACTTGATTATTTTCTGTCTCGTCCATTAACAACTCTACATTACCATCTGGAATTGCTATTACTTGATCATCTTCTGTAGTTAAACGTGGTTGATTTACAACAATTGTATCGTTTAAGTGTCCCTATGATGTAATATATCAATTAAATTATAAACGTAAAAGAAATATAGAGAACTATATTTATATATAAGAACAATATTTATATTTTTTGATTTCATTATATACCTGAGTTTGCATATGAGCATATAATAAAGGTTTTCTCATAAAGCCCATACCACATACTAAACATTCATAAGGCTTTTTGTCACTATGTATAAATCGATGTGCATTTCTGTTATCTCTACTATTGAATGCTTTCCCACATACCTAGAGACAATGTAAATTTAGTTTGTAGTAATATAAGATATAAATTTTATATAATAATAATTATAATCAATAACTTACCTCACACAAATATGGTTTTTCACCAGTGTGAATGCGCATATGTTTTTTAAAATGTTCAGGATAAACAAAAGTTGCTGTGCATATATTACATTTATAAGGTCTTTCACCAGTATGAGCTGCTTTTATATGATAATCTAGAAGTCGTCTTCTCTTAAATCCTTTACCACAATCGTCACATTTATATCTTTTGTCATTGTAATGCGTAGCACGTTTATGAGATTGTAGATTGGATCTTTGACTACAAAATATTTTGTATATTGTGTAAAATTCTATATTCACATTTAAAATTTTTATACTTAATTATATAAAGTGCAAATGATAAATAATACAATTATATTCTTACCTAAAAGTAGCTCCACAGAATTCACATTGATAAGGCTTTTCTCCTGTATGAGTGCGTTCGTGATCTCTTATTTCTGCTTTTCGTGCAAATGCCTTTCCACACATTCTGCATATATATGGTTTATATCCAGTATGTACAATATTATGTACTTCTAAGTTATGAGGTGATCCAAATGCCTTACCACACTGATGACATACATAATCTTTAACGCCATTATGAGTTCTTTCATGTTGATTAAGATTTTGTTGACTCAAAAATGTTTTATTACATAGTGTGCACTCAAATGGCCGAGGACGTATTTCATGTGTTTTTACATGAGCTTTATACGTATACTTAGATGCAAAATTTTTACCACAAGTCTCACAAACATACGGGCGTGTTCCGGTATGTGTGTTAATATGCTCTTCCAAAAGATTTCTGGAGCTATAAATCACATGTTTTTGTATTTATCTTATTCGTAAAATTATAGAGCAATAAGTATTATTAAATTATTTAAAGCAATATAACATACCTGTATCTTTTACCACAGGTTTCGCAAGGCCATGATTTTACTTGTGGATAGTGAATTCTCTTGTGGATTCTAAATAATCGTAAATTACTAAAGATTCTGTTACATATTTCACATTGAAAATCACCTTCCTCCTTTGCAACGTGTTCATCAAGATGAAGAGATAATTCGTTTCTTTTTTTGAAGTCATCTCCACATATATCACAAATATATAAACGTGTATCATGTACATTTTTCATATGTGTTATAATAGTTTTTGCATCAACTGCTTCTTTTTCTTCTTCATCTGTACATAGTAAGCAAGTATACATAACTCCATCTCTAATGACAATCTGAAAAAATATTTATGGTTAGATAATAATTCTTACTACAAAATGAAATCTTTTTTATCCAATATAGAATACCTGTTCCTGAGAAATTTCATTTTTTATATTAGATTTAGCTTTCCTCGATCTCTTTTTTTCTTGATCATTTTTTGATTCATCTATGGTTTCTACTCTCACAAACATGTTTTCTGATTCTCCTGTTTCATCCCTTTCTTCCATTATCTCTTCAACTACTTCAAACTCTCTCTCATTTTCTTTATACTAAAACAAATTATTAATTAATACTTATATTTATATTTTTTCATGTGAATATCATTACAAAATGATTTACATTTGATGGATCTGTGGTTTCCGTATCTTTTAGTTCAATTTCTATAGTCTGATTTTCTATATTATTTATGTAATCATGATCATTATATTCCTCTTCATTTTTGGATAGATCCGATATTTTAGTAACAGTTTTTTGATAATTATTATATAATTCTTGTTTTATCTCTAGTAGTCTATTTTCTAATTCATCAACCTAAAAATACATTGATAGTTGCAATACATTATATAAAACTCATAATTGTAGACAAAAATAAAAGTATTTACCTCATTAAATAATTTGTAACATTTTTTACATATAACAAGTGAATGTGCACTTTCCTCATTGATACTTATTTCTAAAACTGTACATATAGTATCCACAAGAGGCTTTTCTGAAGTAGTAACAGAAGTTTCATTAAATATACGTATACTACTTCTAGTAGTCACTCCAACTTTACTATTACAGATCAAGCAATGAGTAATATCCTTCTCAAAATCAGCCGTCATCTTTCTAGTATCTACAAAAAATGAATGTTGTGTTACAAAATAAATTAAATAAATGAAACAATTTAAATTCTATTAGCAAAAACTATATGTATCTTTCTATTCTTACATCGCACATATCCAACAGATCTTTTGATTTTTTATATCTTTAAATTCTATAAAACGTATAATTAAAGTATTTGGAAATTATTGTCAAATAATATATGTAGACAGATATAAAATGAAACATATATCTTTATTGGAACAAAACGAATGTAACTATTAAAGGAAAGATTAATAATGGTAGTCCAGTGGACTATATAAACTATATCTCTTTCAATTCTTAGAAAACTATTATCTATCTACAATCATAATATTATAAAAGTAAGATAAATATTGTCTGAGTAAAGTGACATTTTTTCTTATACAATCATAAATGACGAACGATATTGAGAAATAAAAATACATTATACAATATCGTCTATCGTTCGACATCATATTGTTAATCATTATTAACATACTAATGAACAATGCGTTTAACTGTTGATCAATGTTTTTGACATACTATCAACAATCATGCCGCATTGCGTACATTTATAAGTAACCGGTAAGATCTAATAACCCTAACAATATTATTGCCGACTACTAAACAAAATTATTGCATACATTTCTCGTTAAAATGGACATAAAATGAAGTAAAAAGTTGCCAGCACTGACTTGAAATTTTCGTTTCTCGTTTCAAACGATTGGTAGTGAACAAAGCAACGGAGAGTTCTTGATGCCAACGCCATTTACGTCTTCATGGTGGTCAGGGTGTGACGAAAATCCATATTGAAATTAGAACGATATTTCTTATCACTTTTTTACTATTGAAGTAGGTTTTTCGTATTGCGCAGCGTCGTGCAATAACCATGAACCTAGAAATTCGATAATCCTGCGTCAAATGCCCTCTACAGCAACCATAAGAAACATAACGGCCATATTGTACAAAGAACTGAAGTAACTTAAGGTACGTTTGTATGATGCGACAATAGGTTACACGAAAGGTGCACATTCAAGTGAAATAAGTAATAATCTTTATTTGTATATATAAATAATATATATATGTTGTTCTCTGCTGTATGTGTCTAATAATATATAAATAATATATGTGTACTATAATATTTTATAATATAGACATATATATTAAAAAATTTTTTATATTGGCGGTTAAATTACCCAGGATATCTTTCTCCTTGAAAATTTGGCGCCAATTAATAAGTTGGTTTTTGTTTAATAAAAACTTAAAAGTTCATAGAAATTTATACAAGATCTGTACATAAATAATGAATAAAAATTACGATTATATTTTATGTAAAATATTTAAACAAAATAAGAAAGAATATTTTAATAAATTGTAAATATTTCATGCAGTCTGACAGATGTCGCTATTTAGAAAATGCGCTCTTTATTCATTTTATTTGACTCGGTTGATATTTGTTAAAGCAATTCGGATTAGAATAATTTGTTAGAAATTTCGCTTATTACAATTTTCTGAAAGTTTCAGATATATTTAAAATGGCAGAAATATCCGATAGTGACACATTTAAAATTTTGGTAGCTACTGATATTCATCTTGGCTATCAACATGAGAGAAATAAAGGTGTGTCTTTAAAGTCTATTCTTTTATTAATTAAAAGATATATTAGTGTAAAAAAAATTGTATTATTTAGTTCATTAATTTGTGTTACATAATATAAAGAATATATATGTACATCTTATTACACAGGTCAATTACTACGCGATAGCTTTATAACCTTTGAAGAAATTCTTCAATATGGTAAAAAATATGAAGTTGATTTTATACTTCTTGGAGGAGATCTTTTCCATGATACTAAACCTTCTCAAAATACTATGATTGAATGTATGGACTTACTAAGGAAATACTGTTATGGTCCAGGGTTTGTATAATATATATATATTTCTTTAAAACTATATAAAAAGTAAATCTTTTTTATAATTTAACAGAGACATTGCAATGGAGTTTTTAACAGATCCTACTACAGTTTTTGAACATTGTCGTTATAAAAATGCTAATTACGAAGATCCAAATATAAACATTAATATGCCAGTATTCACAATTCATGGAAATCATGATGATCCAAGTAAGAAATAGGAAAAAAAATATTATTGAATTTAATAAATAGTAATGTAACAAGTATAATTTTATAGGTTTTAGTAATGTTGGTTCTATGGATACACTGTCAGTAGCTGGACTTGTTAATTATTTTGGAAAATGGATGAGTCTTGACAAAATAACTGTGGAACCTATAATATTAAAAAAAGGTTCTACATATATTGCTTTGTATGGTTTGGGTTTTGTCAATGATCAAAGAATGTACAGGCTTATAAAAGATGATAAAGTATGTTTACATACATTTCATCATATATAATTGATTATTAATGAACTTCTTATTTATGTACACAGCTTCAGCTAAAGAAAGTAGAAGAATTTCCAGAATGTTTCAATATTCTTGTTTTGCATCAAAATCGTGTACAGCACGCACAAAATGATTATGTTCCAGAAAGTAAACTACCATCATTTCTTAATTTAGTTATATGGGGACATGAACATGAATGTCGTATTATGCCAGAAGCAGTTGTGGGCGCTTCATATTTTATATCTCAGCCTGGTATGACATTTACTTAATGCTATTTGCTTAATACAGCAATTAATACTTCAAGATACATAATATAAATGACTATGCTTTCATAGTTCTATGATATAACATTTATAATAATTATACAGGTAGCTCTATTGCAACATCATTATGTCAGAATGAAACTGTACCAAAACATATTGGGCTACTATATGTAAATAAGTTACGATTCAAAATGAAAAAACTAAAACTAAATACTGTTAGACCTTTTGTATTTGATAATATAATTCTCTATAATAATCCTGAAATCGAAGAGAAAAGAAAATCACAATTTATATCTTCAAATGCAAACATTATTTCTGATTATGTAGATAAATATATAGAAGATAAACTTATACCTAAAGCAGTAGCACAATTGACAGGTAATTTTTTCAAATATCGTTTATGGTAAATTTATTAAAGAAATATTCTAATATTTGTAATCTATATTGAATGTTATGTCATTACAGGACATCCTAAGCAACCAGAAGAGCCCTTAATTCGTTTACGATTATTTTATAATGATGAACAAGATATATTTGAAACTGCAGGGTATATTTTTAATGCATTATAATAATATTGAGATGATTATAATAGATATTAAAAAATTATTTTGTAGGCTTTCACAAAAGTATTGCGATGAAGTACTCAATCCTATGAGTATGATCCTTTTTCGTAAAACTGCTGATACCTCTAAATCGAGTAAACATACTATTATAGATGATACATTGGATGATTTAGCAGATAAATTTCATTTTGAAGATGTAATAAAAAATATGTGCATAACAAAAATATGATACATTAAATATGTCTCTAATAGTTTTTATAATTATCTTCACAGGAAGAAAGAGGTTGGACACAGAGTGTTCAAGGAAGTATTAAAGAGTATTTTGATTCAGAAGAGAACAAAGATTTGTTAACAGTTTTATCTGTTACTGGACTGAATGAAACATTAAGTCAATATATCGTAAAAGCGGATGAGGAGGCTATACAAGATGTGATACAGTAAGATATTTATTTAATATGGATTTTAGATTTTAGATTTTATTTAGATTTTATTAGATTTTAAATATTAGATTTATAATAAAAATATTATTTAATATAATGATAAATTTTAATTTCTATTTTAGAAATAAAATAAATAAAATCAAGGAACATATGAAGAAACAACATTTAGAAAATCCTGAGGAAATACTAGATAAAATTAAGGAATATAGAGATGAAAGAAACGAGAAGGAAGAAGAAGAAAGTCGAGATGTTAGTTGATAATATTTACAAAATAATCATTTATATAAATTTTGACATTATTTTTTGCAATACGCATATTTTATGATTTTCATTTATAAAATTTATTTGTATAGGTGATTAATTTCATGAGTACTAGATTATCTAAAAAAATTGGAACACATTACAATAATGATGATAACAGTGATGATGATGATGATGATGTTGATGATGATAATCATGACAGTGATGATGATGGCAATGATAGTGATGATGATAATGAAACGAGTTATGTAGGTAGAGGTAAAGGAAAACAAAATACGAGTACAAGAGGAAAAGGAAGAGGAAGAGCAAGGAGCAAAGGTACTTTAGAAAAAGCTTCTAGAAGTACAAAAGCTAATGTAACAAACAAAAGAAACAAAGATCCATTCACTGCAGCATTGTCTGTTATACCCAACAAAGGGAAACAGTTGGGAAAACAGGTGAGATGAGAGATCAATATATTTTTTTAATATTACTATTATTATTAATCTTTTCTTTGTTATGAAGATCAATAGTACAATATTCACAAACATTGAAATCTTTTTTTTTTTACATTTATTTATTAATTACAAGATTTCGATGAAATTTTTATTAATTTTATATGTAGAAAAATTAATAATCATCAGTAAAATAATTAATCAGATAAATGCGTTTATTCTAAATCTGTTAAATAATATAAAAAAAATTATTTCTCTTTTTCCTCATATAGATGCAATCCACGATAAATCAGCATAATACTACGTCTTTGAGTCAATTACGTCAACCGCCTGTGAATAAGTATATAAATGTCTCCGATAGTGATTAATTAAAGAGCTATTCATTTCTAAAGAAGAACAAAAATAAAATGTAATATATGTGTGTGTCTTTAATGTACATCTGTATTTTCTATCATATGTATGGCGCTATTTATATATATATTTTTTTTATTTTTTATAAATACTTATATATTGATAAAAGTTCATTTTGATAATAGTGATATCTCTTTCAGTATTTTTCTGTTATAATAATAATAATTAATCAAAATAGTAACGCATTTACATTAATTTATTATCGATTAAATTTATGATAAAAAATTGTTTCATATTTTTAACTATATCATAATTTTATGAAATATTTACAATTTATTTTTGAATAGTATTATAATTTCTATATAAGATTTACGATTTTTTTTTACGAAATATAGATTATCAGTTTTTTGATATAATGATATATATATATCAATTTTTGTTTTTTCTCTTTACGAAGGGAGTGAATCATTTTAGATTCGTAACGCAACCTGGGCGTTTTATCTAGGACGTGCTTATCCACTTATCTTATATTTGTTAGCGATAAAGATGCCTCACGTATGTCATTGAGAAGTCATGCAAGTTTCAGTCAATTTCATCTCGTATCTCTCTCGAAAATCTTTGATTTTTCTATAATAGTGCGGTGTATCTATGAATTACTAATCAAAAATTGTACAAAATGGTGGTAAAAAATTCGACCCCTCAGCTAGAACAGCAAATACAATGTATAAAGTTTACAATATTTTGCTTGAACTCCGTAATGTGGGTAAGTACATGATAAAATACAAGATTTCTAATGTCGCGTAATAATTAAAAGGAAATATTCTCATCATCACCGGAAAAACGTTTCTGTAAATAATAGTGCATAGTAAAAATATTCTTTTTTATGACAATAAGTTGATTTTATCATATTTGAATTGTATAAATTTACTGAAATTTTTTTCTTTATAGATTTTCGGAAGCGCAATGTTCGGCTTATCTTTATGGCTAAGGTTTGAACCAGTATTTGAAGATTGGATAATGTTCTTGGACATGTATGAATTTTACATCGGTGTTTACGTATTAATTGCAACATCCGTATTCGTCATAATCGTTGCTTTCGTAGGCTGTGGCGCAGCTCTGATGGAATACGTCCTGGGTCTCTTCGTCGTAAGTTAAGATCTTACAAATCAATTATTGAACTCTATATATATATATATACTATCTTTTGTGCATTGAATTAAACTGATTTTTTTTATTTATTATTTATTTTAGCACGTGGGCCTTCAACTATTTTGTTTTATATGCGGTTTAGCAGGTGCAGCTGTTATTCTTGATTATTCAACTTACGATAGCCAAATCCAGCCTATTATACGAAGATCTATGAATAATCTTATCAGTAATTCTCAACACGATAGAGCATCTGGTATTCTTAAATTGATTCAAGAAAATGTAAGTAATTTAAGAAAAATATAAAATTTAGTCGTGAAAAAATGTGGATTATTTTAAATATGAATATGAATTTTTTGATTAACACAGGTCGGATGTTGTGGTGCTGACGGTCCAATGGATTATGTAAACATGTTAAAACCTTTGCCAACCGAATGTCGTGACACGGTTACCGGAAATGCCTTCTTTCATGGATGTGTTGAAGAAATCTCTTGGTTTTTGGAAGCAAGATCAGGATGGCTCGCTGGTTTGGCCCTCTCTTTGTGCATGTTACACGTGAGTATTGATGAAGGTTAAACCATATATCTCAAAAGATACATAAATCATATTAAAAGAATAAATTAGAAATATTTTCTCATAAAATAGCAGCGGCATTTATAATTACAATTTACACACGAATATTTCGTTGTTACAGGTAGTATTGGCGGTACTCACTTTAACGCTTATTCGTGCTATTAAAAAAGAAGAATCAGCCACATACAAACATTAATTACATTAATAATCATGAAATATCACGCGAACGTTAACTTACAATTTTTTTCTTGATAAATATATTTTATACAATCGAAATTTTTTTTTTTTTTTTTTTTTTTTTATATAGTCGAAAAACAGTCGATAGAAGATAGTGTACTTTCTATTGATGTAAGTCTCTTATATAAAATTTTGATACAGACACTGTATATGGAATTTAATGCGCGAGAAAGATGAAGAAAGAAAGTTCTGAAAGTATTCCATTTCATTGCATTTATATATCTTAGAGTAATATATCTGAAATATATTTTAATTAATACTATATAAATTATATATCTTCATAAATTGTTAACTAAAACTAATTTTGTCATGTGTTACTCTATACGAAAGTTCATTAATCGATGAAAATTTCATACATAGTACTTATATAATGCAATTGGTCCAATTATTGATAAATAAAATTATTCAGGCAAGATGCGCTTCAATATGGATCCAACATATAAGAAAAGTAAAAGGGCCGTCGTTCGTTAAACTGTCATGCATTATTTATTTCATATGTTTTTTGATTGACTGTATTATTAAGTATTATATATCTATTATTTTATGGCCAAATAATACCGTAAATGTGTATGATGCTTCAGAGTAAAAACGGTTTACTCACTGTATAATACAATATATTATATGTTTAGTAGATTTTTTAACACGGACTGTTTTTCTTTCTTTCTTTCTTTTTTTTTGTTTCGCCTATAAAGGTCTCATACGCTTATTATATTTGCATAAAATGTTAGGTATTCATTAAACGCAGTTTTAATAAATGATTTACACGTACAACGATTTACATAGACTATAATTAGGTTAAGCGTCAGTACCAAAAGCGATTTAATACGTTTTTTGCAAAGTTTATTTATCCCTAAGAGATATACAAAAGAAACATTTTTTGTTTGTTTTGTGTTTTGTTTTAATTATAATTCCTTTGTAATAACACAAGAAATTCTGTCATGATTTTCAATATTTGTTTTTATTAATTTCCATCAAATGGATACCTCTGAATCAGTACAATTCACTTTAACCAGCTATGTTAAAATTATGCACATCTGCAAATCAGTATTAAAATATTACAATTTTATATTTTACAGTTTTCATCCTCTAGCTCCCTCTAAAACAGGTTTTTGTTCATATAATCATACAATGATTCATTACATGACAATGCATGGGGGAAGATGAAGAGCTTTATGTTGAGAAAAATGATGGCTAACTGCTGAGCCAAATCAAGGTGCAAGTCAGTCTGACCATAAGAAAGCCTTTTTGTTGTATTATATTCACTTCGCATACTGATCTGGTTAACAAATTCACAAAACAAGTGACCAGATCTATTTCATCTGCGTGCCGCTTACATAGTTTGCACTAATTTCAATGATAAGGATCTGTACATACTAAGTTCTAGGAATGTTAACATTACAAGAAACCACAATAATTTATTATAATACAGCCTGCTGTACACCAGATGACTCAAGGCAGTACAAAACACGCCCTACTTTGCTTTCTTGAACAATTAAGGGAATCAAATGGTTTGGATAGGATTTAAGTATTTCCTTTATTGACATAATGAATATGAGAGGGAGGATGACGATGGTAAGGGCAGGGGGACCACTTCTACGCGTTAGGAAAAAAAAAAAATAAAAATTACAATATTTGTCTACTTAAACAACTGCCATTTACGAAGTTCCTCATCAAAATGAATAAAAAACATAAATTTTTACATATTTTTATAGTAAAACTTAATGATCGAAGTCACTATACAAAGTAAAATTAGGGCATTTTTCTATCCTGTGATCTGTGTTGTGATCTTTCTCAGCAATCGTGGTGTGTGTTGCAGCACGTCACGCAAATAAAATTTCGACTTTTTGTGCATACAACAACGAGCACCCTTTCTGTAAGTATAGGACTGTCAGAATATACTGTCCTAATTTTGATTTGTAAAAGCTGTGAACTACATATTTTCTCGATTCAAATTGCTTATAAACTACAAGGCTCAATCACGTGGCTTAGTATCCACTATTAGTGAAAACTATCACACGTTGATGTGAATGTACGATCTCGACGTTGTGTTTAAGTATACTTATTCTAATTACTTACAGCTATTCTCGACATATATAAAAATCAATTACACTCATACAAAGCAGCCCCATGCCCTACCTGAGAGAAATTTGATTTAAAGAAACGTTCTGTACAAGGATATACAATGTTAGTCTCTTATATTCTGGCAGCAAATGAACTGAACTGATAAATTTCACAAAACCATTTTTTTTCAAGTGATATATCGCATAACAACGAGGCTAGTGGATCTTTTGTTATTACTAACTAAATTAGCTTTTAACATGGTGTGGAGACAAAGTCAACAATGATTGAGCCCCTGCGCCTTCCATCTCACACAGAAAGTGGGCACCATCTTTTTCATTCCTCTATGCTATGACACTTTACATGTTGCTAATCAATATGTTAAAATACAAATGTCATTCATACAATCTCCTTTCACATAGCGCATACACACAAGTTTTAAAATAATTATTATAATCGCGTGTGTTTTCAATTATTATTGTAAATAATTGGGGACTCGTGGTTAGTTATTTGTTCTCCTAGTGGTGTAAGTACACTCACGCTAAGGTCAATGGTACGTACAGTAGGTGAGGTATGCTTTTAGGATCAAGGACACGGGGTGATAGATGACATTTTATCATGCAGCCGCTATTCATCGTCTTCCTTCCATTCTTCTTCACTGTCGCTTTTTACAGTATTTGCAGGTGGTGCTCCTACCACCACTGGTGCACCATCTTTCATTTTCTTTTTGTATGCTGTCATTTCCTGTTAAAACAATTTTTTTGCATTAGCAGCTCCTACATTACACCTCTTCCTTTCCCTCGATCGTATTTCCATTATTGTTATTTAGATTCGAACATTCTCTTGAAATTACTTTTATTCATTTTTAATTATTATCTACGTACCCTTTCGTATCGAGCTTTATCCTTCTCTGCCATAGCCTCATATTTAGATTTGGTTTCGGGATCTGCATCCGACCATTTTTTACCTAATTCCTTAGCAATATCTCCTACACCATATTCAGGATTTAACATTTTCACTTTACCGCGCTCATCATTACAGAACCAAAAGAAGGCAGATCTAGAAAGAGAGACACAACACGATATATAATCTTATGTAATCCTTAAGACTTGACTTCCATTGAATATATACATTTCAAAAGTTTTATTTTACTCACAGTGATCGTTTAGGTGCATTGTGATCCTTAATATGTTTACGTTTCTTTCCTCTGCCTTTTTCTCCTTTAGGTGGTGTATAATTTTGCATCTCTGCGTCGTATCTTTTCTTGTCTTTTTCTGCCATCTCATGAAAACGTTTCTTTTCTTTGTCTGACATGGTCTGTAAAAAAGAGGTATACAACGTTTCTAAAAAATCATACATCTCAGAAAAGAAGCTTCCAAACATATTAAATTCGATTTTAATCGATAAACACTATTGTTTTTTTTTTGTATTTTACAGATTAGCATTTCGAATGAAATTATTATAGAGGAGGAAATAAATGTTCCAAAGATAATCTATATTTTAGTATATCAATTTTCATCTTTCAAACAAATTATATCACCATTTTCTCTTTTGCGAAACCACGACATCATTTTTGATTAATATATGATAAATGATAAAATCGTTACTCCTGACATTTTGGAAATTCGTTCCCATTGTTGTTAAATCTAGCCAATCTAATTTTGCCTTCTATTATGAAATATATGCTAAATAGGAAAACTGGCCGTTTGTCAAAGTAAAAGAAGAAGAAGCGGGGGTAAAGCAGAAAGGGAGTAAACGTTCTCGGCAAAAGAAGAGTATAGGAGGGGGAAGAGAAACGGGGGAGAAAGAGTGAGCAGGAGAGGGTGAGAGAGAACGAAGGGGAGGAAGAGAGAGAAGCAGGAAAAAAGCGGAAGAGGTGGCACACGTTAGGGCTGGTCGATAGAATACCGTAGGGTACGAGCCACGGTCCAAAGGGTCTTTCGACTGGCCGAGCTCTTCTGCATTATTTAAAATAAAAAGCAGAAGAGAATATAGAATCGACTTTTTTCCTTTTTTTTTCATTCCCTTTACTAAAGAAAATAAATATGTCATTACGTAGCGTAAGAAGAACCAGGACTTAGATCTCTAATTGGTTATAAATTTTTACTAAAGTTTTTCTTTTTTTTACCGTATTTAAATATTTATCCGCATATCGCAGAAGAAATCATATAGAATTTTATTCATCAGAGTTAGTACTTTACAGCGGCCATTAAAGCGTCGGCCATTAAAACGTAGTACGTATGTATGTATATACTTCTCGTATAGGAAGAAAAAGATGGCGAACAAAAACGATTATGACTCTTCTCGGGCACTCTTCAATCTTATTACTTTCGTATATTTTCGGATGGCTGAGATAATCGAAGCTCATGAAAAATTCTTTTATTGTCACGTAGTAAATTAGAAGGAAAAATGATTATCGAAAATATTTATTGTTGTTTATAAATTATCCTATTTGATATAAATTTGTGTATCTACGGTTACTCTAAGAAAAACTTTGACTTCGTTAAGAAATAATAAAAGACAGGAAGTAATTTCAAAGCTTTCTGTGCTACGGGGCACTACCGCATGATGAGTCGAGCCTGATCACTTTTATCTGCAGAGCCAAGACGACGACGAGGGTGCGCTGACCGATGCACCAGCTGCTGCGCTGCGGGTGCAAGGCCTCGAAGGAAAAGCACAGATCGCGCAGCGCACGGTTCTGAACGCTTTTAAAATAATAATTCGATAGCACGAATATTATACTAAACGTTTAATATTTGATTTCGAAATCATCAGATAATTTCGAACTTTGAACATTTCGAGAGATTCTAATTTTTAAGAAATTCTTGGCAGATCAATGTTTTAAACACGCACATACGCGCGCGCGCATTATATATATATATATATATATATATATATATATGACATCGTATGTCTATATGTATATATCGTATGGTATTTAAATTATTTCTGTTATCACTAAGAGCGCGTAATACAATTTTTCTATCTAATCTGAATTTTGATTTGAATGAAAAGCATATATCGCACATATGCGCGCGTGCGCGCACACACACATACAGCAAGAGAAATATGTATATATATATATACATATACGTATATATATCATTCATCTCAGCGACTCATAAATTAAAGAAAAAAATGAAAAAAAAAAGAAAAAAAAACATGACATTAAACTACGTTTCTTCTTTCGTCGATAAGGATAAAAACTGATATTTTCATAAATACTAACAGCTAAGCAAAACGTGAGAAACAACGTTCCGTGGCATTGCTAGATTCGACTTGCACGTGAGTTCCGTATATAAACGTAATTCTCGTCAATGTATGTGTGTTTGACGTGTGTATCACAACTAATACTTATTCGATAATAGCTTGATAAAATTACTTAGCGAAAGATAATTTGATGATTCAAAAGATGAAATTTTGTGTCTAGTATTTATTAATTTATATATCTACATCAAAAGATATGAATGATATGTATACAGGTCGTACCAAAAAGTTCCTAGATAATTTTAAAAATCAATTATACATTTTCGAGACTTCGTAGAGTAATTTTTTCTTCAAACTGTAAACTGCAAATTTAGCTTCTAAAACTACAAACCTAATTACAAGTATAAGAAATTTCGAAAAAGAATAACTGATTTTTAAAATCATTTAGAAACTTTCGGCCCATCTAAAGAGACTTTTGACCCATCTTGTAGTATCGTTAATTACAAGAGGATAAAGTGTATAAGAATCTTAATGGCGAAGAATTTGTAATTCAATAATTATTATCTCCGGATAGAACTAACTAAATATTTACAAGTTTTTTTTTTTTTAATTTTAAAAATATTTTAATCGGATGAATGAACGTCTCTTTCTGTCGATAATTAATGGGGAACTCTGTACCCATCGATAAAATCTCTGATGAACGTTTAAAGAAAGATAGCAACCCATAAGCGAGTCACGAACGAATCAACGACGAATATACGATTGATGATCCGATTTAAAAATCGTTTGGATTCTCCAACTTCTCAGGCACGCGCTCGAGTGTATCGATTTTCGAAGCGCAACCCTTATCCGATAAAAATATCTCCTCATCGTTGATAGCACCAAAAGAGGGATAGAAAGAGAAAGAGAGAAAAATAGAGAAAAGCCAATCGGAAGGAAATCCAATACAAGTTTGTATCGATGTTAAAAATACTACAGATTAATGAATTTTCTTGATATATATATATATATATATATATATATATATATATATCATTCATTTATCCAAGATAAAAATATTTTCCGTCTTTTTAACCATTGTAACATATAACACAGCTATTATCTTGAAAATACTTTGTAGAGGGATAAAAAAACAAAGGAAAGAAAAAAATAAAGAGAAAACAAGATGAAAGAAGAGAGGAAGGAAGAGATAAGCTGAAATTCGTAGTATTCTATGTAAAGGACTAAATTGCAGGTGAATTATCAGAAATTCTCATCTCGATTACAAGACTTCTTTAAACTTCGCGTTAAGTAGAGCGAGACCTGTTGAATATACTCGATACCTATTCAATCCTATGCGAAAGTTTCTGATTGCAAGAAGAAGAAGAAAGAGATGAAAAAAGAAGAAGAAAAGGTATTTGAATATCCGACGACCGGACATCACGCCTGCAAATTGAAAAAATGTTTTATAAAGATTAATAAAAGTTATTGAAAAAATATCAATGCCGTGTATGGTACAAACAAGAGTAGTAGTAGTGTCCTTTATCCGAAGTTAATCATTATAATGAAGCATTAGTTCTATTCAGAGTTATTCTCACGAAAGGCACGTAATCGATAATACGTATAACAGTCCACCCACGTGAGTGCTAACTCACAAAATATAAAAAGGTGTGAAACATAAAAAATTTATTATGTTTCATGCATATAAAATATTACGTATATAAAATATTTATATACATGATAAGTCAAAAGTTTCTAGGATATTTTAAAAGTCAATTACTCTTTTTCGAGACTTTTTAGGTTGATTCTTTTTCTCACGTTGTAATAAAGTTCTTAGACTTACAGTTTTACAATCTGGGGGAAAAAAAACCTAGAAAGTCCCGAAAAAGAGTAATTGATTTTTAAAATCATCTACGAACTTCTGGCTCATCCAGGCCACTCTTTATATATATATATATATTTATAGAATTTATATATATTCCAGTTGCGAATACGAATTTTCGATATTGTCATTCAACGAGCGCACAGCACATTCCATAGAATCGACATCTTCATATATTCAATTGAAAATGAAATGAGACAGTAACCGCCAATCTATCCACTATGAATATATTTCATGGTTCCCAATTTGGAGAATCAAGTAAACAGTAATAACTAGCCGAGCAATAAGAATTCTCAGGAACATTAACGGTCGTTACCGTAATAGAGGCATGAAGAAGGAACCGACATGAAAAATTGGCGAAGAAAGGGTGTGGTGTGTGTCCTGCATATTGTGCGTCGGCCATGCCAACAGCAATTTCTTCGAAATGAGCAAAAACTTATTCATTATGGTAACTTTGTGAAAATTTAAACGAAAGACCGTTTCGAACATTTATCATCGTTATCTTTTCCCAATTTTTTCGTTTGTAAATTAATGATATATATATATATATATATATATATATATATATATATATATAGTTCCTAGGTAATATTAAAAATCGGTTACTTTTTTCAAGACTTTTTCGGTTATTCCTTTCATCGAATCGTAAAACTACAAGCCTAACCAGAAGCCTAAAAGGTTTCGGAAAAGAATAATTGATTTCGGAAAAGGGACTTCTGTTTCACCCGTTCTCTCTCTCTCTCTCTCTCTCTCTCTCTCTCTCTCTCTCTCTCCCTCTCTCTCTCTCTCTCTCTCTCTCTCTCTCTGTGAGTGTTTGTGCTTGCACACACACATATGAAAAGAAAAGAAGAAAATCTGTGAAAAAGAGTGCAGGAAGGAAGATTTCATATAAGATTTCTCTGTAACTAAAGAAAGAAATTTTAAAATACAGATTGTATGCACTCGCAGGAATTCGAGACAACAATGAGAGAGAGAGAGAGAGAGAGAGAGAGAGAGAGAGAGAGAGAGAGAGAGAGAGAGAGGAGAGAGAGAGAGAGAGAGAGAGAGAGAGAGAAAGAAAAAAAGATATCGAAGTTCATGTTTCGAAAAAGTTTCATAGGATTTACGATATATATACATACATGAAGAATACCACACACAAACAGTACGTTTGCAAAACTCTTTACTCTCTACGTTGTTTAATTCAATATCTCTCTTGTGGGGTATTTTAAACATGCTAAAAGTTGAACTTCTCTCATTCCGGCTATAATGCTCAATGCTATCTCGGAGCTGAGAACAAGAATTCCAGAGTAACATTCCTCCACGGTCGAGATCCCATATTTATATCTATTTAAAACTGGTTTCTTGCTGAATAGCGTTGGGCAAGACCAGAAAACGTAGCAATTCTCCCGGATGATAATATGCAAAGAAAAATTACGTGAATTTTTTCTAAATTCAAACAAAAAAAGAAAAAGGGAATGCGGGGTGTGGAGGGCGACCGACATTTCGTAGGGTAGAGAGCAAAGAGAAGCAAAGACGTTTTAAGATAAAAAGTAATATTTCTAAATTTTTTTCGGTTAGTTTCGTTCGTCTTAAAAACGGAGTAATAACAAATTGATAAGCCTTACCTTCCACCTCGTCGCGCATTTCTTTGAAAATTCACGGAATATAATTTTTTCCTCGGGGTGCTTCTTCTTGTGTTCCTGTCGACATGTCTGAACGAAGAACGCGTATGCGGTCATTCGTCCCCTCGGCTTAGAGTCCTTTCCTCTAGGCATGTTGTCTCGTTGCAGACCTTGAGCGTTATTTTGTTGCAAATTATTCTGCTGCGGTAACTGTTGTATTTGATGCTGCAACATCAAATTAATAATAAAATAAATTATTATTACATTGATACGCTCTTCTTTCGTATTTCTATTTTTACTTTTTTCTATTTTTTTTTTTATTCTTTTTATTTTTTTTTTGTTCTCTTTTTAATTTTTTCTGATTATTTTATTTTTATTTTTTTTATTTTTTTTTATTATACTACGTAATAAGTATATAAGATAGACAAAAAACGTTACGTAACGTTACGATAAAAAAAAAATGAATAAATAAATAAATGAAAAATGGAAAAAAAATAAAAAAATTTTTTAAAAATTGAAAAAAGATAAAAAAAATAAAAAAAATAAAATAAAAGATAAATAAATAAAAAATTGTACTTATAACAAATTTCTTTTCTAATTTTGTAATAAAGCCAATCGAAGAAAAAAAAGTACGTTCCCAACGTTAAACGATATAATCCATTATATATATATAACACACACACACACACATTACAGTATGTTTAAATGTAATATCAACCAAGATTACTTCACGTTGCTTATATGTACTGTGTTATCTTAGCTAATCGCTACATATGCATATAGATATGTTTACAATGTGCAATACAAAAACATGAAACCGTTTTATCGAACGAGTTTAACTTTACTTGCCGAAGCGAGAAAGATACATCGTTGTATTTTGTACGTAGTAAAATAAATAATAAAAAAGAAAAAGGAATAAGGCCAAATTAAAAAAAGTTGAGAAGAAAAATATAAGAATGAGAGAAACTGTAGCAAAGAGAAAAATTATAGCAGATTTCAATCTTTTATAAAATGAAAGAAAAAAAAAGTAGTAACTACACAAATAGGAGAATATATTGCCAAAATCGAAAAAAATCATTGGAACACGTTTCTTCGAGTATGAAACTGACATGATTTATCGTCTTCTTGGCATTCCACGAACGTTTCAATGAAAATGGAAGAAATAAGAGAAACGTATGCGTATCTTCTCGTAGGGATGCTCTTTTCCCAACAAAGTAAATCTCGTCGGAATTTGTTTTCATTCCGTGTTACGGCCGGTAGAGATGATAACAAGCTTTCAAACTTTTCCCTAGTTCATAGTAGATATATATATATATATATATATATATATATATATACACATATACATATACATATACATACACAACATACATACATACATACGTACATACATATGTATATACATAAATATATACGTACCTACATATACACACCACACACGCACGCACGCACACACAACGAAAAATATATATAGGTAATAGACATATACATATGCGTTTTCCATCGTGAGAAACTAAAATGTTTTAGATGAAAATACATGTGTCGGGTGATAATTTACTACAGAGTTTTCCACCATCGTGATAATAAATACATATGGGGATATATATATATATATATATTCGTCTGGAAAGTAAATGAAAAAAAATCCCCCCTGGAAATATCGGGTCGTATTTTTCCTTTTGTCTATTGAATCTTTCCAAAATAAAAAAAATAAATGAAACAAGTAAAATAAAATTAAATAAATTAAGAGAAAAAATGGGCATTTCTTTGAGTTTCTTTTTTTTCCTGGAAAAAAAAAATAAAGAAGAATAAAATAAGATCAAATATTAAATATTAATATTAATATTAAAATAAAATATTACATAAATACGAAATGAAAGATTTTTTCAAAGAGCCTCATCCTTCCTCATAAAATATATAAAATATTAATAATAAAAAAAAAAAAAAAAAAACGAACCAACTTCATTTAATAAATTTAGTTGAGGGAGAAGCCTAACGAAAATTTTCAAGCAGGCTAGTAGTGGATGGTGTTAGCCAGCACCAAGAGCAGGTGCGGTCTAGTCCGATCGATGATGCAATCGGGAGGTGCGATGGAAGAGCGCTACGTGCTGCCCAAAAACCGTCTTTTAAAAAGGCGCGCGCATGAAAAAGAAGCAAGAAAAAAAAAATAAATTACTTTTCTCTCTCTACCTTTCTCTTCCTTCCTTCCTTCTACCATCTTTTTCTTTTTCCTTTTCCTCTTTTTTTCCTCTTTAACGCGCACAACGATAGTCATATTTTAATATCGACGACGTCATGCACGGGGACCCGTCGTATACAAACTACAATATTTATGACCGATAAAAAGCTCTCTGTAATATCTTCGGTATCGAACATCAAGATAGATGTAAATCCTAATTCAAATTTCTCTGCTACTTCTTATGAACTTCTAATGCGTTACAAACGATTGACGATAGAAACGATTGAAATTACGTAAAGAACATTTTTTCCATTATCTTTATTAATGTTATCAAATATTTCAATAAATTTTATATAATCTTGCTTATAGAATCGCAATATATAGGATAGATAGCAATATAGAGATTTTAAAAATCAAATAGTTTTCTTCGAGAAATTAGTTTTTTTAAGCTGATTTTTTTTTTTTTAAATTGTAAAACTATAACCCTGACTTGTTGAACTGCAAATCTAATTAAAAGTTTAATAAGTCCCGAAAAAAGCAATTGTTTTTAAAAATCATCTAAAAACTTTTGTTCCTCCCTGTATCTATGTAAACTTCAGATGCAATAAGGGAAAAAAAATAGAAAGAAAAAAAAAGAAAAAAAGATCGATCGAAGAGAAAATTCGTTATCTTTATTATTGATCACGTTTCGAAGAAATTCGAATGCGCTGTCTTGCAATAGTACTTTACCGAAAGTCTATTTATGATTAATAGTGCTTCGAGCTAGTAGAAACCATTTGTTTCATGATTATCCTGTAAAGGTTACCTAAATATAAGATACTGTATTATCGTCATTGAGAGAACTTTAGTTTCTGAGAAATTAATAAATTTTCGAATAATGAGCTCGAGACTTTTCTTTTCTTTTTGTTTGTTTGTATATGTACACATATTTCGTACAAAGAGAAGGTCGTGAAAAGATAAATATACAATAAGTTGTAATTATATCGAGATATGTATATACGATATGTATAGACATTTTGTCGCATATCTCGAACTTCGTTGATCTAAATTTACGTCTTCATCTGATGACTGTAAACAATCGCTTAGATTGAGACGGCCTCGTTTGCCGCTAAATACGAGGCGTGAATAGGTTCCATTGTTACAAGTGTATACAATTCTCACATTTGATGTTTATCGTATATGACATTCCGTTGATGTTGTGATTAGTAGTATCAATTGTTAAAATGCTCGCTAAGAAAAAAAATATATATATATTTTTTCTAGGTAAAATCTCAAGAGAATAAATAATTATTCACAGAAAAAAGTATAACTGAGAAAAGTTATACGCATATGACATTTTCTTTAGAAATATTTTTATCATTTTCATTAATATTTTAATCATTAGATTCTAAGACACGATTTTGAAGAAATAATTTCTTTCTATTTCTAATGATCTGAAAGGGTTTAACTTTCAAGCTATATATAAACGTATTGATATTGTCGTTTAAACGTATTTAATAAATAACAACAACGAGAAATATTCTAGACGTAACGACAAAAAAATAAAATTCTACAAAATACTACCTACTACCGCCATATCACCCCACCAGTGTAAGATACATTAAATGTAAAATGAAATATGAACGATCGAATAACGATCGATAATATAATAACAAAAATACAGAGACATGGAACGATATATCGTAAGAAAAAGGAAAAGAAAACTTTGATCAGATATCCGAAACTCTTTCGCGTGACACGTCAAGGAGAATTGCTTGAATTTATAGAAATTCTTTATATATCTTCGACTGTTTCAATCTAAATGGAAGTTTATACAGATACAAGTATAACGTACGTACGTAATACAGAATAATAAGTAATTTTCTTCTTAACACGATACGTTTAATAAATTCGTCGTATCTTACGGATTTTCCTTATGATTATAACCCAGGAAAGAGTATAGGAAGAATAACTAGTCTTCGATCGAGCAAAGTACCGTTATGAAAAGAGACTGAAAGACCAATGTTTCAACGTGGAATATGTCTTACCATATGTTATTTCACGGAAGAATGAAAAAAAATTTATAATAATAATAATAATAATAGTAATAATAACAATAATTCCAAAAATTCTTGGATACCTTCCACCCCATTTAATAATTAATTCGTAATTATATATTTCACGCAATTGCAAAATATACATAAATGTAGAAATCATCTGGAAATGCTATAAAAACATTTCAAAGTTTTATAAACTTTCTTCTTCTGAAGTTACAAAAACACTACAGAAAAGAATTTACGGGTTACACAATTGGGAATATCAAGCACATTTAAATTAGTCTTTTGTTAAGTAGAATTTTCTTTGACGAAAAATCGTTCTTTTTTATCCTGCACAATGCGTGGTAATTAGTAATCTCTTCGTATTCGAATAAAAGGATAACTTTCATGAGAATTTATTTATTCCTAACAATCTAACAAATTCCTACCCAAACTTTTATCGCCTTTCTCTTGATTGTACACACTGTGTACTTTTTTCGAAAACCCTGCATTGCTACCTATTGTAAATGAAAACTATACAAAAATTTTTCGATTAATGGGCAATTTTCCCTCGGAAGAAAAAAAAAGAAAACTTTTATGTACCTTCATCAATAAGAGAAAGAAAGCATTCTACGTTGTGTTACGGTGAAATTAAAGATAGAAGTTTTCTCCGTAAATACGTAACTTTGGAAAAATTTTGTTTAAAACAAAAGCGAGGTTATAATTTGTAAAACTTCCATTGTTATATCATCGGACTCTGACGATGAAACTAGAAAGAAAAAGAAATATAAATCTCGTTTAAATTACGGATTTGCCTTAACATGTATTATTATACAAAGCCGGCGATAGACGCGTTCAGAATTAATGAGTAAATCTCCGTATTAAAAGAAAAGTGAAAATATGGAAGTTAATTTTGGAATATAGCACGCGCAAACGCAGCCACGTTTCTACGATCTGTGTTAAATCTTCATCGTCAAGAAAAAAGTCTATCTGCAATCACAGTATTCCACTGAAAAAGTATTTGGAAATATATATATATATATGAATATATATATATATGCACACCCGACAATCGCAAAGCGCAAGCTTTAAGGCGCAATACAATATGTGAGAATCACCGACTCGAAAGCTTCCCAGGCGCTTAATTATAGTAGAAAAACGCGTCACCGTTCGACAAACTAACACAAAGGCCATTCGTAGTAACCATATAATCGAAAATCGATTATTCGAGTACGCGGGTCACTCTTTCCAATCTCATTTTCTATTTTCACAGGGTAAAATAACCTAAGAAAAGAAACTGAAAGGAAAAACAAAAAAAAAAGATTGAAATAAAATATGACACACATTAAGAAACGAGATACTTAAAAAATTTGAAAACCTCAAAAAAAAAGAATCGAATAAATGTTATCAATAATATTCTAACAACCATGAAATACCACCCTGTTTAAAAGCTTAACGAACGTTATTGCTGGTAATAGTGGAGGTGGTTACCAAGCCTCTTCTCACAAGCAACTCTCTCGAGAGCGCCATAGCGCCTAAACAAACCAGTTTTCCAACGGCGACAGTAACTACCGAGAGCCTCCCTCACGGTCCTTTTTACGATCGGAATCTCGCGCGTCTTCTTGAACAGGCGTTAAAAAAAAAAAAGAAAGAAAAAGAAAAGAAGGAGAAAGAAAAATGAAAGAAGGAAAAAAAAGAAGAAACACTAAGAAACAGAAAAAATTGAAAATGATTTCTTCAATGTGGAGAAACAATCGTAAGAAGAGACACGAGAACGACGATAATGAACAATCGAATGAACGAACGAACTAACGAAAAAAAGAAAAGAAACGTATGGGAAACGATAGAGGGTTCGAGCATGATAGGTAATAACAACGGCGTCAGGAGACCCAGAAAGAGAGAGAAGCTTCGTTCGTAAAGTTACGAAGCGCGCGATCGATCGGACAAGCGAGCTACTAACGAACGACGAGCGAGCGAGCGAGCGAGCGAGCGACGAACAAACGAACGAACGAACGAACGAACGAACAAACGAACGGACGAACGAGCGAGCGAGCGTGCGAGCTTCATGCGTAATTCGCTACGACGATCGATCTACGCGCGAAGCCAGCTACGCGAGAAGCCTCCCTTACTTTTCGTTTTTTTATCGCGAAAATATGACGGTGAACGGGGCAGAAACATGGAAGTTAGGAAGGAAGGAAGGAAGGAAGGAAGGAAGGAAGAAGGAAGAAAGGAAGGAAGGGAGGAAGGGAGGGAGGGAGGAAGGAAGGAAGGAAGGAAAGAGAAAAACGAAAAGATGGAAGCAAGAGAGGCGGATGGAAGAGAAGTTGGGTAGATACAGGGTGAAAGAGCGTTGGGCGGGGTGGGGGTGGGAAGAGAAAGAGCGTGCGTGAGACGACGATGTAGAGTCGATCGTTGTCGAAGAAGAAGAAGAAGAAGAAGAAGACGACGCGATCGTCGAACATACCGGCGACATGACGGGGGGCGTAGATGTTTGCGTAGTAATCGGCGATAGATGTTGCTGTTGTTGCTGCTGCGACTGCAACTGTTGATGAAGGTTGTTCTGAGCGGCCGCGTCCATAACACCGCCTGGATACCACCACTGTACGCCGGGCGGTGGCGCGGACGGAGTGCCGGGTACGCCACCGCCGCCCGATCCGGGAGCGTTGCCGAGTCTGAAGTCGTAGCCACCCCTCATGCAGGAGCCAACAGGCGTCGACGTCGAGACTGGGCTCGATTGCGTACCGGTCGTTGCCGGATTCTGAAAGCTGGATGCCATTTTATAGGAGAAGAGCTGCTGCGTCCCCGCAGCGGTACTTCTGACAATATCCTGCTGTTGTTGGTGCTGTTGCTGCTGATGGTGCTGCTGCTGTTGTTGTTGCTGCGCCTGCTGCTGCTGCTGCTGATTGAGCTGCTGCTGCTGATTCATCAGATGCTGATGGAGGTTTTGTTGTTGCTGCTGTGCTTGCTGCTGTTGTTGCTGTTGTTGCTGTTCGGCAGCAGAGACGGCGTTCATGCCGGAAGGCCACCAAGCGGCACCGCCGGACGCATCCTCGCGGTTTCCAGGGTTGGCCGTAGCCCAGCCACCGGCTACGCGGTGGTGTTCCGACATTTCGTACGCGCGTACACGTACGCGGCTCCTACGTTAACGTCCTCCTCCTCCACCTCCACCTCCACCTCCTCCCCCTCCTCCTTCACTCCTCCTCCACCACTACCTCCACCTTCTCCTCTTCGTACCTTCGTCGTTTATCCAGCAGCAACAGCAACGACGACTACGACGACGAATACGATGGCTACGACAACGACAACGGCAACGAGGGAGAGAGAGAAAGGAAGATACGGGTACAACCGGCAGCAGCGGCAGCGGTGGCGACGGCGGCGGCGACGGCGAGAGGTTACTCACGACGCGCACACACACGCACACGCGTGCGCGCGAGCGAGACCGGGCACGCTCGCGCTCTCTCGCGAGAGAAGGTACCTCGTCCACGCGCGCACCCTCACATCCGTACGGTACTACTAGCCGGCTCTTCGTTCTCTTCGTCCTCGTCGTCGTCGTTGTCCTCTTTCTCCACCTTCTCTTCGGCTTCGGCTTCGGCGTCGACGTCGTGGACGCGCGTTTTCGTGATCCGCGACGCGCGTCTTTCTGTCTCTTTCTCGCACTCTCTCTTGATTCTTCTTCTTTTCAGTTTCTTCCTCTCTCTCACTTTTCTTCTTTATGCATTACGTGTGTATATATATATGTATATATCTTCGTCTCCTTCCGTGGTTGTATCACAGACGTAGGTACGCTATACATGCGTCTCTTTCTCTCTCTTAACGTCTTGTTCACTCCCTTCGTGGTTCTTCCTTCTCTCTCTTTTATCGTCCACCTGGCGCACACAGTACACGATATACAATATCACCAGGTATATAAAAGCCCTATCGGTATAAACGCGGGCGTTTGGGCGCGCGCGCGCTCGACGCTTCGAAGCGCTTTACTACGCACGGAGCAAAGCCTTCGTGGCACGCGCGTTACACTTGGAATACGTTCTCTCTACTCGACGCTACGCTCGACCGTTCGTCGTCGTTCGTTGGCTGCAGCTCCGTGGTGGGTTAGGTACGGCGGTGGCGGTGGTGGCGGCAGCACGACGGCAAGGATGGGTGCAAGCAACCGTGCGGGACGGCAGGGGAACTAACTGAGGGGAGAAGGGGCACGACGGCCGGCCGGCGAACCGGGGAAGGCTCGCTATCTCTCTCTCTCTTCTCTCCTTCACTCGTTATAGCTCTTTCTTTTTTCCTCCAGTCCCCCCCACCACCGTGTACGGTGGTACGACACCCGTGTGCCTCTCGCCTTGCCCGTCGTCGATCGGTCTTTCTCGGCTTTTCTCGTTCCTTCTCTTCTAGCCCGAATCTGCCTCAACGTCGCTGCTCAACGACGACGACGACGGCTGCGACAACGATGACGACGACGAGAACGAGACGAGACGAGGCGACGACGGCGGCGACGGCGACGACACGACGACGACGACGACGACGACGACGACGACGACGACGATCGTCGTAGCGTCTCCTCTCTTTCTCTTTTCCTTTGAACGCGAACTAAGCGCGTTCGTTAATTTTTCTAATCGCCTCCACCGACGACACTCCTATTACCGCATCTAAGCTCTCTACGTCCGGACTCCATTGTTCTATCGGCTTTCGAACATACTTTGCTTCGTTGTTCTTTCTTTGTTTCTTTAACCTCTCCCCTCTCCCTCTTTTTCTTTTTTCCGACTCGCACGATTGCGCTTTCTCTTTCCCTCTCCCAACGAATGGAATAATCCTTCGATCTTTCTCTCACGCGCCTACGCGCAGTAGCAACAACGACAACGACACCGTTAACAACGAAAACGACGAGGACGACGACGACGAGGACGACGAGGACAACGACGACGACGACGACGACGACGACGACGACGACGAAGCACGACGACGCCGTGCGTAAAAGCGCGCGCGACGTTCGACCGCGACGCGAGTCGCGATACCGATGGCGGCCACTGAGCAGCCGTAAATGCTCCTCGTGGAACACGCTAATGGTCGTCCGCTCGCATGGAGAAGAGCGTGACTCTGGAGAGAGAGATCTTTTGGATTGCTTCTATCGTCGCATTAAGCTCGCGCGTTCGATTTCGCACACAGAGACGCGGAAGAGAACAACCTGACGAGGTCCGGCCCGGTCGAACGTTCGCTCGTTTCGTCTCTCTCTCTCTCTCTCTCTCTCTCTTTCTCTCTCCTTTTCTCCCTTCTACTCCTTCCACTTCGCCGTGCGCGTCGATCCGTCTCTTTCTCTCTCTTTCGCTTTCACACGAGGTTAGCCTTCTTTCTAGCGGGCAGCGTTGAACTTGCGCGACGTTGCCAAGCCATGCTTTCACCCGCTCCCTCACAAAGGAGGGCCACGACGCTTCGACCAATCGGGACGCTTCATTTGCCCGGTGGGGATGGCGGGAGACTACCGGCATCGACGCCGAGTCAACGTCGCCTTCTCTCTTTCGTTCGTTCCTTCGTGAAGAATACGAGAGTTATGGCTCGTAGATCCCCCCTTCTACCCAACGTAGAGGGGCGGATGACTGCCTTCTCTACCCTTGAAACTCGAGGTCAACTTTTAGGCGGAGAAAAGAGTACGAACGAGTGAGCGAGCGAGAAAGAGAAAGAGTGAAAGAGATAGGAAAAAGAGAAAGAAAGAGAAGAGACGAAAAGAGAAGAGGAGAACGAATAAAAGAGAACGAGAGACGACAGCCGGCTACTGAGTTGTCGCCACGCTCTTTCTTCTTCTCTAGCTACCTTTTTTGCCCTTCTTAGTTTCGTTACACCGCTACGGTCACTGGAATTTGCCCCACATCGACGCTTCCTGCTTTTCGCGCACCCTTTTTCTCTCATTCTTCTGTACTCGACGAGTGTTGTCCGCCTTACCGACCGACGAACCTTAAAGGTCGATTTACACGCTTCCGGGCTACGTTGGGCCCGTCTTCCGCATGATCGTTCGTTTTTATGCCGCCGAACGGAAAGATATTCTCCTCTCCAAATTTTACATGCGATCGAGTAAAAGCTCGTCGAAGAGAACGATATAACTTCTTCTTAAAATCATGTTTATTCGATCACTTTTTCAAAACGCAATTTTTAAGAAGATTTTAATTCGTTTCTCGACGACGAGGTCCTTGCCTTCGAATTCTCCGGGATAACGAACGTTAGGAAACGGATAGAGAATCGCATAATATTTCTCTTTCGTTTTCGAGTGCTATTCGACGAAACGATCTTAATTCTCCCAGAAAATTTCAAAAGAATGATTTACGAGCGAACGATAATTTTGGAATAATATATTAAACGTTCTCGAAAGCTTTGTCATAAAACATATGACAAAGAAATCGTTATTGGTTCAGCCTTACTTTTAAGAGGACTAAAATTTAAAGAATACTTAACATTTTTACGTTGTTGTTCCAAGATAACGCACGATAAAAAATAATTGGATTTAAAGTTTGTGGGAATTTCTGTTTCGTGCTTGGGTTACGTTACTCGTGTGAAAAGGCCTCATGACCGGTTCGGCCCATTGCAAAGGATAAATTCTAATCGGTACGGATTGCTACGTGCTAAACGTTTTTCATCTAGAAATGGTGCGTTGTTCCTACGTAGATATATCTGCCTTAAAACTGTATACTATACCAACAAAGAAGAAGAGAATAGGAGAAATAAAATCTTAAGAGATTCTTAGAAAATATTTGCAAGTAGAACTTGCAATTAGAAGAATTTAAATAAAGAACAATTAAAGTAGCTCTAAAATATATCCTAGGGGAATTAGAAGCAGTAATTAGAAAGTCGTATGTGACATTAATTGTGCTGTTTCATTTGGTTCTTGCAAAGCGTGTGTATACGTGTTTCAAATGAAATATGTTAAAATGGCATTAAAGTCGTGAATTACGACAACTTTTCGACTAGAGAGAACCAGATGGTCTATGAAATGGAATAAATTAAGCAGCAACGCCTTGCGATTTTAAATTTCATTCACCCCTGCGCCCAGGATGGCAGCGCGAATATCGTGCAAAACTGCCAAGTAATCGCGAACCTTCCAATATAGAAAAAACCTGTTCGGCGAAATAAAATTTTCATCTCGATCCGGCTTCTTCATCAATTGTACACTTTAAGTACTCCTTTAATACACACATATTTCGGATTGGAAGGCATATGAGTGAAGTTATACGAAGATGAAAACGTATTTTTCGTTTTGCCTATTTCAATATTCTTTTTTTGTTTTTTCTTTGCTTTGATTTTTTGTTTTTCATATATTTTTTTTTTTATTTCCGTGACGGTAATGCATTCCAACTTTCTATCGTGTTCCAACGTTTTATAATGTTTGTAGCCAATGTTCATCTATACTTTCGAAGCATCGACGTATTGTACCGCGTATTTGCCTCTAGGCTCTTACTTTTACTCCCGACTTCTACCTTCCATGGCGCCCGCGATTTTATCGTGGCCTCGAAAGGCGAATATTAATTTCACCGCGAAGAAATTCACGGGAGAACGGGTGCCGCTTCGGCGAACATCCCTCTGAATATTCGAAATCGCGAGGCGGGAGACAGAGAGACAGAGATAGAGAAAAAGAGAGAGAGAGAAAGAAATGTGTTTATGTACGTGAACGATGGAAGGAAGAAAAATGAAAATATACACACACACACACACAATATATATATATATATATATATATATATATATATATATATATATATATATTGGGTAGGACCTCGTATTCGTACAACTTCCTTTTACCACCCAACCCTCGGACACGAGGTGGGTGAGTTGGAGGTGACGCGACGAATCGGAGAGAGAAAGAGAGAAAGAAATAGGGAGGAACGAGGAGGAGAGAAAGAACGAGGAGAAAGAGAGAAAGAGAAGAGAACCGGGTCCGGGTCAATAAGACGAATGAGGGAGAGAGATGGCGAGAGAGAGAGAGAGAGAGAGAGAAAGCGCGAGAGAGAGAGAGAGAGAGGTACGTTCGAGCCGCGCATTCCCAGGGCCAAGCATTGGCAACCTAACGAACGAACGAACGAACGAACGAACGAACGAACGAACGAACCACGAACGAACGCACGGTCGAGAAGGGGCCGGCAGAGCGAACGAGAAACGAAGGAACGTTCGGGAGGGGTACGGATGGAGGGGCAGGGACTAAACGTGCGTGTGAGGACAGTAGATATAGAGAATGTTTCTATGTACGCGTACGTGTGTTTTGCATGAATGTATACGTATGTATACGTATATTCATATATACACGATGTGATATATGTGTAGGGAAAGAAAGAGAAAGAGAGAGAAAGAGAGAGAGAGAGAGAGAATGCGGCGGGGAAGAAGAAATGAGAAGAAAACGGAACGAGGGGAGAAGGGCTCGCTAGCACGGAGCTGGGTTTCATGTTCCTGACTCTCGCTGGTACTGCCACCACTATCAGCATATCCACTACCATTGCCACTACTACCACCACCCGTCCGCACCACCACCTCCGTCATCGCCGCCGCCGCTACCACCTCCTCCTCTATTACCACCACCACCACCACCATCACCACCACCTCCACCACCACCTCCACCACTACCTCCACCACCACCACCGCCGACGCCGCCGACGCCGCCGAGCCGCGTCGTTCGTTCAAGCGAATCGAGGCGATCTTGAACGAAGCGAACCGATCTCGGTCGAATATCCACGATCCCGAAAATACGACGAATCGGACAAAAATCAACCCTTTCGTCGACACTGAATTTTCCACGCGACTCGAGAATCCAGTTTTAAAAATCTAATTCCCGCATTCAACTCAACGTTTGAAGACGATTGAAATCCAAAATCGAAACTTCGACTCGATTTAATTTGAAATGTAAAACGACTAAAGGACTTCATGCATTATTTCTCCTATCGAAACGAGTGTTTTCAATGCAAAGCGATAAGTCATTGCGTATGTGGGTGTGCTCTAACGAATATGTAGCAATTACCATATATTAACATTGTTAATTCATACTAAATATGTAAAAGTAGAATGAGGAGACATCGGGATTTCCCCTATTGTATTTTACACTTCGAAGCTAAGAAAATGTGATACGTAAACTTAGTAATATATTAAATATTTACACGTAAATATTTTTTGACTTGCCTGATGTCGCACAAGATATAAATCGTCTATTTAAAAAATATCTTCGAATAATCGAATGTTTTTCAATATTTATTTTCTTTCTAGTCGATAGATTAATAGAATAGGTCCAATAAAGCAGAACTGTTCTAACGGTAATCCCTGTTAAATGGTGTCACACACGGACAATAACTTTGTCTTTCATAATCATCCTATCGTTTTAATTTCATTTAGAGGAAATCGTAATAACGATTCAAAGTAATAATAAATAATGCATCTTGTATTATATTTATCTAATATCGTGCTTCGTATGCTTTTCGAAAATTAAATGTAATATCATTGTTTTATTCGTATGTGTACGTTCATCGAATATGTTCGTGAAGTTACTTTTCTCATAATATTGTTAATGTATTTTGTTGAAAGAAACGAAGAAGAATCTTTGAAAGAAATTCTTCCTTATATATTTTACTTTTGCTTTTCTATTATTTCCTGAATTTGATGAATATACATATCTGGAATTTCAAGTAATAATTGCAATTTAAAAAAAATCTTTTGTCTAGCAAATTTTCTCTCTGGTA